>NW_025334541.1:0-63268 GCF_014858855.1 Bufo gargarizans
ACCACAGACCGCACCGCCGTCTATAGGAGGTAGATACACTGACAGTGACCACAGACCGCACCGCCGTCTATAGGAGGTAGATACACTGACAGTGATCACAGGCCGCACCGCCGTCTATAGGAGGTGGATACACTGACAGTGATCACAGGCCGCACCGCCGTCTATAGGAGGTAGATACACTGACAGTGATCACAGGCCGAACTGCCGTCTATAGGAGGTAGATACACTGACAGTAGCCACAGGCCGCACCGCCGTCTATGGGAGGTAGATACACTGACAGTGACCACAGGCCGCACCGCTGTCTATAGGAGGTAGATACACTGACAGTGATCGCCGGCCGCACCGCCGTCTATAGGAGGTAGCTACACTGACAGTGATCACAGGCCGCCACGCTGACTATAAGAGGTAGATACACTGACAGTGATCACAGGCCGCACCACCGTCTATAGGAGGTAGATACACTGACAGTGATCACAGGCCGAACTGCCGTCTATAGGAGGTAGATACACTGACAGTGACCGCAGGCCGCACCACCGTCTATGGGAGGTAGATACACTGACAGTGACCACAGACCACACCGCCGTCTATAGGAGGTAGATACACTGACAGTGATCACAGGCCGAACCGCCGTCTACAGGAGGTAGATACACTGACGGTGATCACAGACCGCACCACCGTCTATAGGAGGTGGATACACTGACAGTGATCACAGGCCGCACCATTGTCTATAGGAGGTAGATACACTGACAGTGACCGCCGGCCGCACCGCCGTCTATAGGAGGTAGATACACTGACAGTGATCACAGGCCGCACCGCCGTCTATAGGAGGGAGATACACTGACGGTGATCACAGTCCGCACCGCCGTCTATAGGAGGTAGATACACTGACAGTGATCGCAGGCCGCACCGCTGTCTATAGGAGGCGGATACACTCACACTGATCACAGACCGCACCGCCGTCTATAGGAGGTGGATACAGTGACAGTGACCGCCGGCCGCACCGCCGTCTATAGGAGGTAGATACACTGACAGTGATCACAGGCCCCACCGCCGTCTATAGGAGGTAGATACACTGACAGTGATCACAGGCCGCACTGCCGTCTATAGGAGGTGGATACACTGACAGTGATCACAGGCCGCACCGCCGTCTATAGGAGGTGGATACACTGACAGTGACCACAGACCACACCGCCGTCTATAGGAGGTAGCTACACTGACAGTGATCACAGGCCGCACCGCTGTCTATAGGAGGTAGATACACTGACAGTGATCACAGGCCGAACTGCCGTCTATAGGAGGTAGATACACTGACAGTAACCACAGGCCGCACCGCCGTCTATAGGAGGTAGATGCACTGACAGTGACCACAGACCGCACCGCCGTCTATAGGAGGTAGATACACTGACAGTGACCACAGACCGCACCGCCGTCTATAGGAGGTAGATACACTGACAGTGATCACAGGCCGCACCGCCGTCTATAGGAGGTAGATACACTGACAGTGATCACAGGCCGCACCACCGTCTATAGGAGGTATATACACTGACAGTGACCACAGGCCGCACCGCTGTCTATAGGAGGTAGATACACTGACGGTGATCACAGTCCGCACCGCCGTCTATAGGAGGTAGATACACTGACAGTGATCACAGGCCGCACCGCCGTCTATAGGAGGTGGATACACTGACAGTGATCACAGGCCGCACCGCCGTCTACAGGAGGTAGATACACTGACAGTGACCGCAGGCCGCACCGCCGACTATAAGAGGTAGATACACTGACAGTGATCACAGGCCGCACCACCGTCTATAGGAGGTAGATACACTGACAGTGATCACAGGCCGAACTGCCGTCTATAGGAGGTAGATACACTGACAGTGACCGCAGGCCGCACCACCGTCTATGGGAGGTAGATACACTGACAGTGACCACAGACCACACCGCCGTCTATAGGAGGTAGATACACTGACAGTGACCGCAGGCCGCACCACCGTCTATAGGAGGTAGATACACTGACAGTGATCACAGGCCGAACCGCCGTCTACAGGAGGTAGATACACTGACGGTGATCACAGACCGCACCACCGTCTATAGGAGGTGGATACACTGACAGTGATCACAGGCCGCACCATTGTCTATAGGAGGTAGATACACTGACAGTGACCGCCGGCCGCACCGCCGTCTATAGGAGGTAGATACACTGACGGTGATCACAGTCCGCACCGCCGTCTATAGGAGGTAGATACACTGACAGTGATCGCAGGCCGCACCGCTGTCTATAGGAGGCGGATACACTGACAGTGATCACAGGCCGCACCGCCGTCTATAGAAGGTAGATACACTGACAGTGACCACAGGCCGCACCGTTGTCTATAGGAGGTAGATACACTGACAGTGACCGCAGGCCGCACCGCCGTCTATAGGAGGTGGATACACTGACAGTGATCACAGGCCGCACCGCCGTCTACAGGAGGTAGATACACTGACAGTGACCGCAGGCCGCACCGCCGTCTATAGGAGGTGGATACACTGACAGTGATCACAGGCCGCACCGCCGTCTATAGAAGGTAGATACACTGACAGTGACCACAGGCCGCACCGTTGTCTATAGGAGGTAGATACACTGACAGTGACCGCAGGCCGCACTGCCTTCTATAGGAGGTAGATACACTGACAGTGACCGCAGGCCGCACCGCCGTCTATAGGAGGTAGATACACTGACAGTGACCGCAGGCCGCACCACCGTCTATAGGAGGTAGATACACTGACAGTGATCACAGGCCGCACCGCCGTCTATAGGAGGTAGATACACTGACAGTGATCACAGGCCGCACCACCGTCTATAGGAGGTGGATACACTGACAGTGACCACAGACCACACCGCCGTCTATAGGAGGTAGCTACACTGACAGTGATCACAGGCCGCACCGCTGTCTATAGGAGGTAGATACACTGACAGTGATCACAGGCCGAACTGCCGTCTATAGGAGGTAGATACACTGACAGTAACCACAGGCCGCACCGCCGTCTATAGGAGGTAGATGCACTGACAGTGACCACAGACCGCACCGCCGTCTATAGGAGGTAGATACACTGACAGTGACCACAGACCGCACCGCCGTCTATAGGAGGTAGATACACTGACAGTGATCACAGGCCGCACCGCCGTCTATAGGAGGTGGATACACTGACAGTGATCACAGGCCGCACCGCCGTCTATAGGAGGTAGATACACTGACAGTGATCACAGGCCGAACTGCCGTCTATAGGAGGTAGATACACTGACAGTAGCCACAGGCCGCACCGCCGTCTATGGGAGGTAGATACACTGACAGTGACCACAGGCCGCACCGCTGTCTATAGGAGGTAGATACACTGACAGTGATCGCCGGCCGCACCGCCGTCTATAGGAGGTAGCTACACTGACAGTGATCACAGGCCGCACCGCTGACTATAAGAGGTAGATACACTGACAGTGATCACAGGCCGCACCACCGTCTATAGGAGGTAGATACACTGACAGTGATCACAGGCCGAACTGCCGTCTATAGGAGGTAGATACACTGACAGTGACCGCAGGCCGCACCACCGTCTATGGGAGGTAGATACACTGACAGTGACCACAGACCACACCGCCGTCTATAGGAGGTAGATACACTGACAGTGATCACAGGCCGAACCGCCGTCTACAGGAGGTAGATACACTGACGGTGATCACAGACCGCACCACCGTCTATAGGAGGTGGATACACTGACAGTGATCACAGGCCGCACCATTGTCTATAGGAGGTAGATACACTGACAGTGACCGCCGGCCGCACCGCCGTCTATAGGAGGTAGATACACTGACAGTGATCACAGGCCGCACCGCCGTCTATAGGAGGGAGATACACTGACGGTGATCACAGTCCGCACCGCCGTCTATAGGAGGTAGATACACTGACAGTGATCGCAGGCCGCACCGCTGTCTATAGGAGGCGGATACACTCACACTGATCACAGACCGCACCGCCGTCTATAGGAGGTGGATACAGTGACAGTGACCGCCGGCCGCACCGCCGTCTATAGGAGGTAGATACACTGACAGTGATCACAGGCCCCACCGCCGTCTATAGGAGGTAGATACACTGACAGTGATCACAGGCCGCACTGCCGTCTATAGGAGGTGGATACACTGACAGTGATCACAGGCCGCACCGCCGTCTATAGGAGGTGGATACACTGACAGTGACCACAGACCACACCGCCGTCTATAGGAGGTAGCTACACTGACAGTGATCACAGGCCGCACCGCTGTCTATAGGAGGTAGATACACTGACAGTGATCACAGGCCGAACTGCCGTCTATAGGAGGTAGATACACTGACAGTAACCACAGGCCGCACCGCCGTCTATAGGAGGTAGATGCACTGACAGTGACCACAGACCGCACCGCCGTCTATAGGAGGTAGATACACTGACAGTGACCACAGACCGCACCGCCGTCTATAGGAGGTAGATACACTGACAGTGATCACAGGCCGCACCGCCGTCTATAGGAGGTAGATACACTGACAGTGATCACAGGCCGCACCACCGTCTATAGGAGGTATATACACTGACAGTGACCACAGGCCGCACCGCTGTCTATAGGAGGTAGATACACTGACGGTGATCACAGTCCGCACCGCCGTCTATAGGAGGTAGATACACTGACAGTGATCACAGGCCGCACCGCCGTCTATAGGAGGTGGATACACTGACAGTGATCACAGGCCGCACCGCCGTCTACAGGAGGTAGATACACTGACAGTGACCGCAGGCCGCACCGCCGACTATAAGAGGTAGATACACTGACAGTGATCACAGGCCGCACCACCGTCTATAGGAGGTAGATACACTGACAGTGATCACAGGCCGAACTGCCGTCTATAGGAGGTAGATACACTGACAGTGACCGCAGGCCGCACCACCGTCTATGGGAGGTAGATACACTGACAGTGACCACAGACCACACCGCCGTCTATAGGAGGTAGATACACTGACAGTGACCGCAGGCCGCACCACCGTCTATAGGAGGTAGATACACTGACAGTGATCACAGGCCGAACCGCCGTCTACAGGAGGTAGATACACTGACGGTGATCACAGACCGCACCACCGTCTATAGGAGGTGGATACACTGACAGTGATCACAGGCCGCACCACTGTCTATAGGAGGTAGATACACTGACAGTGACCGCCGGCCGCACCGCCGTCTATAGGAGGTAGATACACTGACAGTGATCACAGGCCGCACCGCCGTCTATAGGAGGGAGATACACTGACGGTGATCACAGTCCGCACCGCCGTCTATAGGAGGTAGATACACTGACAGTGATCGCAGGCCGCACCGCTGTCTATAGGAGGCGGATACACTCACACTGATCACAGACCGCACCGCCGTCTATAGGAGGTGGATACAGTGACAGTGACCGCCGGCCGCACCGCCGTCTATAGGAGGTAGATACACTGACAGTGATCACAGGCCCCACCGCCGTCTATAGGAGGTAGATACACTGACAGTGATCACAGGCCGCACTGCCGTCTATAGGAGGTGGATACACTGACAGTGATCACAGGCCGCACCGCCGTCTATAGGAGGTGGATACACTGACAGTGACCACAGACCACACCGCCGTCTATAGGAGGTAGCTACACTGACAGTGATCACAGGCCGCACCGCTGTCTATAGGAGGTAGATACACTGACAGTGATCACAGGCCGAACTGCCGTCTATAGGAGGTAGATACACTGACAGTAACCACAGGCCGCACCGCCGTCTATAGGAGGTAGATGCACTGACAGTGACCACAGACCGCACCGCCGTCTATAGGAGGTAGATACACTGACAGTGACCACAGACCGCACCGCCGTCTATAGGAGGTAGATACACTGACAGTGATCACAGGCCGCACCGCCGTCTATAGGAGGTAGATACACTGACAGTGATCACAGGCCGCACCACCGTCTATAGGAGGTATATACACTGACAGTGACCACAGGCCGCACCGCTGTCTATAGGAGGTAGATACACTGACGGTGATCACAGTCCGCACCGCCGTCTATAGGAGGTAGATACACTGACAGTGATCACAGGCTGCACCACCGTCTATAGGAGGTAGATACACTGACGGTGATCACAGTCCGCACCGCCGTCTATAGGAGGTAGATACACTGACAGTGATCACAGGCTGCACCGCCGTCTATAGGAGGTGGATACACTGACAGTGATCACAGGCCGCACCGCCGTCTATAGGAGGTAGATACACTGACAGTGATCACAGGCCGAACTGCCGTCTATAGGAGGTAGATACACTGACAGTGACTACAGGCCGCATCGGCGTCTATAGGAGGTAGATACACTGACAGTGACCACAGGCCGCACCGCTGTCTATAGGAGGTAGATACACTGACAGTGATCGCCGGCCGCACCGCCGTCTATAGGAGGTAGCTACACTGACAGTGATCACAGGCCGCACCGCTGACTATAAGAGGTAGATACACTGACAGTGATCACAGGCCGCACCACCGTCTATAGGAGGTAGATACACTGACAGTGATCACAGGCCGAACTGCCGTCTATAGGAGGTAGATACACTGACAGTGACCGCAGGCCGCACCACCGTCTATGGGAGGTAGATACACTGACAGTGACCACAGACCACACCGCCGTCTATAGGAGGTAGATACACTGACAGTGATCACAGGCCGAACCGCCGTCTACAGGAGGTAGATACACTGACGGTGATCACAGACCGCACCACCGTCTATAGGAGGTGGATACACTGACAGTGATCACAGGCCGCACCATTGTCTATAGGAGGTAGATACACTGACAGTGACCGCCGGCCGCACCGCCGTCTATAGGAGGTAGATACACTGACAGTGATCACAGGCCGCACCGCCGTCTATAGGAGGGAGATACACTGACGGTGATCACAGTCCGCACCGCCGTCTATAGGAGGTAGATACACTGACAGTGATCGCAGGCCGCACCGCTGTCTATAGGAGGCGGATACACTCACACTGATCACAGACCGCACCGCCGTCTATAGGAGGTGGATACAGTGACAGTGACCGCCGGCCGCACCGCCGTCTATAGGAGGTAGATACACTGACAGTGATCACAGGCCCCACCGCCGTCTATAGGAGGTAGATACACTGACAGTGATCACAGGCCGCACTGCCGTCTATAGGAGGTGGATACACTGACAGTGATCACAGGCCGCACCGCCGTCTACAGGAGGTGGATACACTGACAGTGATCACAGGCCGCACCGCCGTCTATAGGAGGTGGATACACTGACAGTGATCACAGGCCGCACAGCTTACTCCCTCTGGTGATGAACTGGTTAAATGAAACAAGTTTTTACTCCTTGGATAACCCCTTTAAATCCCTATTGACCCTTACATGACAGAATACACATAATTTCAGTTAACGCCCCCGAGGAACATCATCATTTGTTGGGGGCTTTGTAGTGCCGAGTGCAAGTAGCCAGGGGGAGGGGGGGGGTTGTTCCTCAAATACATGTGCCTAAAGGAGGTGCAGATGTCCGAATTTTACTCTTCATTGCAGTGGCGACTCTAGGAACAATATATAGGGGGGGGCACAAAGATACCACAGTCAAAAATGGGGGGGCAAAAACAAAATAAGATTACAAAATACGAGAGAGTTGCGGTCTGCAGGGATACAGTTATAATAAAACAATTTACTTACAAAAGAAGCTATTCAGTCATCTGCTGTGCCGTCCTCTGCTTGCTTCCACGGATTCTTTCCCCTTCTTTCTGTCTCTCGTCAGTGCACAGGCGCAGTGTTATGGTGGATCTGTGGAAGACACACTGTTATGGGGGATCTGTGGATGACACATTATGCCTCTCATTAGCCCTCATTATGCCTCTCATCACTCCCATATCAGCCCCCATATAAGCCCTTATGCCTCATTAGCCCCCATTATTCTTCTTATTAGCCCCATTGGCCCCCATTATGCCTCATTAGCCCACATTATGCCTCTAATTAGCCCCCATTATGCCTCTTATTAGCCCCCATATGCCTCCAATTAGCTCCATATGCCTCCAATTAGCCCCCATATGCCTCCTATTAGCCCCCATATGCCTCCTATTAGCCCCCATATGCCTCCTATTAGCCCCCAATTAGCCCCCATATGCCTCCAATTAACCCCATATGCCTCCAATTAACCCCATATGCCTCCAATTAGCCCCCATATGCCTCCAATTAGCCCCCATATGCCTCCTATTAGCCCCCAATTAGCCCCTATATGCCTCCAATTAGCCCCTATATGCCTCCAATTAGCCCCTATATGCCTCCAATTAGCCCCCATATGCCTCCAATTAGCCCCCATATGCCTCCTATTAGCCCCCATATGCCTCCTATTAGCCCCCATATGCCTCCTATTAGCCCCATAGACCCCATATGCCTCCAATTAGCCCCCATATGCCTCCAATTAGCCCCCATATGCCTCCTATTAGCCCCCATATGCCTCCTATTAGCCCCCAATTAGCCCCCATATGCCTCAAATTAACCCCATATGCCTCCAATTAGCCCCATAGACCCCATATGCCTCCAATTAGCCCCCATATGCCTCCAATTAGCCCCCATATGCCTCCAATTAGCCCCCAATTAGCCCCCATATGCCTCCAATTAGCCCCATAGACCCCATATGCCTCCAATTAGCCCCCATATGCCTCCAATTAGCCCCCATATGCCTCCTATTAGCCCCATATGCCTATTAGCCCCATATGCCTATTAGCCCCCATATGCCTCCAATTAGCCCCATATGCCTCCTATTAGCCCCATATGCCTCCTATTAGCCCCATATGCCTCCTATTAGCTCCCAAATATGCCTCCAATTAGCCCCCAAATATGCCTCCAATTAGCCCCCAAATATGCTTCCAATTAGCCCCCAAATATGCTTCCAATTAGCCCCATATGCCTCCTATTAGCCGCATATGCCTCCTATTAGCCCCCATAATGCCCCCAGCAGCCACATTTTTTATAAAATTAAAAAAAAAAACACTTACCTCTCCTGCTCCTGGACGGACGCCGCCTGCCATTTTCTCCCTCCTCAGTCGACTGTGCGTGCTCTAAACTGGCGCGCACAGCGTGAGGTCACAGAGCGACCTCACGCTGTGCGCAGCCCTGCACAGCCGACAGCCGAGGACCAGGAAGTGGTGAGTACAGAGCGTTCACCACTTCCTGGTCCTTCTGTACTAATGAGCGCTTCCTTAATGGAAGCGCTCATTAGTATTCACTCGGGGGAATCAGCGGGGGGGCACCCGGGGGGGCAAGGGACAACATAGGGGGGGCAATTGCCCCCCCTCGCCCCCCTCTAGCGACGCCACTACTTCATTGCCTTGTAAACTGCACATTCATCACTGGAACAGGAACTTCACCTGTAGATGAACCGGCTAAAGTAGGACTGGGGCTCTTCTCTCCTCCTCTTACATAATAGTCTGCATCAACAACTCAAAGCCTGAGCATTGTGAGCATTGCACTTTGGTTGATGAGTGACCACCGGGTATCCAGCTGCTTAAACCCCCAGCAATCAGATTTAAATGGGGGGAGCACTCTATCAACTAATTCCACTGCAGCGCCACCACAGGTGAAATCGGGCATTGCAAGGTTCTGATATGAATCAAGGACAAGGAGAGGACACAGCCTTTATTGTTCTTTCCTTACTTATAGATACTCATAGCTGGTAGCGTTCTCTGTGTAGTCAGAAGCGGACTTTCCTTGTATTTCCTTGATTCCTGTGATGTACGCAGGCCTTCTGCATGGTAATGTCTGCCATGGCTCTTAGAAATGTTTCCATTAGTGAATATGTAGTAATCATTGTTATGCTGTATGCCTGGGACTTGTGCCTCAAATCATGCATGATGGCGGCTCAGCACGATTAGAGGCGGACGCGCATCAAACGCACTTTGAAGAAGGCACTTCACTGGAGAGAATGTTAACGGGCGGCTGATAGTGGAAGAGCCCGCCGAGCAATTAAAAGCAGCACAGCCTCAGAATTTAAGAGATGAATAGGAAATCCAGCCAGACATGGGGAATGTCTCGTCTAGAGGAGTCAACAGAAGCTGGCCATCCTTAGGATGTGAATCAGTAACGCAGGATTTGTATGAGGCCTATTAGATAAGAAGCTGCCATGAGGAATGCTACAGTGTAAAGCATCATCAACATGTCTTCATGACCTTGCCTGACAGGCTTGGATATTCAGTACAGGGAAGGTAATCCCTAAAAAAAAGCTACACACCAATCATTCAGAATAAGATTACCATGCAAAATTAGCATTGTCCCATGTTAACGAATCAGAATAAAACAGTCCCCTATGTATGGTAAAAAAAAACTATAAACTACCTAGTGTAATGCTGCCTTCTACCTGCAGGAATAACTACTCTAATACTCCCTCATATGTACAAGAATATAACTAATATAATACTGCTTCCTATGTACAAGAATATAACTGCTATAATACTGCTCCTATGTACAAGAATATAACTACTATAATGCTGCTCCTATGTATAAGAATATAACTACTATAATACTGCTCCTATGTACAAGAATATAACTACTATAATACTGCCTCCTATGTACAAGAATATAACTACTATAATACTGCTCCTATGTACAGGAATATAACTACTATAATACTGCCCTATGTACAAGAATATAACTGCTATAATACTGCTCCTATGTACAAGAATATAACTACTATAATACTGCTCCTATGTACAGGAATATAACTACTATAATACTGCCTCCTATGTACAAGAATATAACTACTATAATACTGCTCCTATGTACAGGAATATAACTACTATAATACTGCCCTATGTACAAGAATATAACTGCTATAATACTGCTCCTATGTACAAGAATATAACTACTATAATACTGCTCCTATGTACAGGAATATAACTACTATAATACTGCTCCTATGTACAGGAATATAACTACTATAATACTGCCTCCTATGTACAAGAATATAACTACTATAATACTGCTCCTATGTACAAGAATATAACTACTATAATACTGCTCCTATGTACAAGAATATAACTACTATAATGCTGCTCCTATGTATAAGAATATAACTACTATAATACTGCTCCTATGTACAAGAATATAACTACTATAATACTTCTCCTATGTACAAGAATATAACTACTATAATACTGCTCCTATGTACAAGAATATAACTACTATAATACTACCTCCTATGTACAAAAATATAACTACTATAATACTGCTCCTATGTACAAGAATATAACTACTATAATACTGCTCCTATGTACAAGAATATAACTGCTATAATACTGCCTCCTATGTACAAGAATATAACTACTATAATACTGCCTCCTATGTACAAAAATATAACTACTATAATACTGCTCCTATGTACAAGACTATAACTACTATAATACTGCTCCTATGTACAAGAATATAACTACTATAATACTGCTCCTATGTACAAGAATATAACTACTATAATACTGCCTTCTATGTACAAGAATATAACTATTATAATACTTCTTCTATGTACAAGAATATAACTACTATAATACTGCCTCCTATGTACAAGAATATAACTACTATAATACTGCTTCTATGTACAAGAATATAACTACTATAATAATGCTCCTATGTACAAGAATATAACTACTATAATACTGCTTCTATGTACAAGAATATAACTACTATAATACTGCTCCTATGTACAAGAATATAACTACTATAATACTGCTTCTATGTGCAATAATACAACTACTATAATACTTGCTCCTATGTACAAGAATATAACTACTATAATACTGCTCCTATGTACAAGAATAGAACTACTATAATACTGCTCCTCTGTACAAGAATACAACTACTATAATACTGCTCCTCTGTACAGGAATATAACTACTATAATGCTGCTCCTATGTACAAGAATATAACTACTATAATACTGCTCCTATGTACAAGAATATAGCTACTATGGGGGGCGGAGCCTGGCTGCGTAGCTGGATGGCTGCACGTTGCTGAGCTCCTCATCCTTACCGGTGTATTAACCCCTTTTAATCAGCTAACAGCACTGCACTAATGGGCAAAACGGGCAAGGATTGATCCAGGGATCCAGCGGATCCTACTCCTGTGAAATCTAGACAGCCCGACATGGATCAATACCTCAAAAAACATGCAAAGCTGAGGTCGGCTGAGACTCCCAAGATGGCGCCTGCTCCGGCCCAGGCTTCCGACATGGAGGAAGACACTGATGGCGGGAGTGTTTCAGATGCGTCCACCTGTAAATCGAGGAGGCAGAGGGGCTCATTTACAAAAGCGGCACTACTGGAGGTGCTTAACTCAGCTTTAGCCCCGATCAAGAAAGATCTTACAGAGATTAAAGAAGACCTCCGGAGCATGGGTCACCGGGTGTCAGACCTGGAGGGCGCGCAGGAGGCGGCTCTTCAGAGAGAAGGAAAAGCTTACAAGGCGATTAGCTCCCACACTGACCTAATCAATGAGGCGCTCCTGAGAGTCGAAGACCAGGAGAATCGGAGCCGCAGGAGGAATCTCAGGATTCGCGGGCTCCCAGAATCCTTTGCCAGCGAAGCGCTGGAGAAAGTGGCGCAGGAGATATTCGCTGACCTGCTGGGGCCTGAGAGAGCGGGCCGAATAATAATTGAGAGGATTCACCGAGCGCTGAGGCCTAAGCCGAAGAATACAGATCCACCACGAGATGTCATTTGCGGCCTCCTTAGTTTTATCGACACCGCAGCGATTATGAGAGCAGGAAGAGAAGCGGAGCAGCTGCAGTATGGAGGTACGCCGATTATGTTTTTTCAGGATCTGGCCCCATCCACGCTCGCTAAACGGCGTATCCTCAAGCCGCTCCTGGACGCCCTTAGAGCTGCAGCTACCCCGTTTCGGTGGCTTTACCCGTTCGGGATTGCGGTCCTCAAGAACGGTCGCCAGATTTCTATCCGGTCGCCGAAAGATCTACATACCAGTTGGGCTCAGCTGGGATTAAGCCCGATCGAAATTCCGTCATGGATGCCGGCCGACATGGAGGACCTGCCTCTCCCGCCACCCCAGGCGGCTGAATGGCGCCCTGTCTGCAACAAAAGGTCTCCCAGGGCTAGGGCTGAAAAGTCTGCTCACCCTCCTACCTGAGCACAGAGGATGTGTGAAGAGCTTTCTATCCTGTTCCTGTTCCAAGCGAAGTTCCTGGGACTGACTGCAAGAGGGTGAAGTTAGCTGATGATTTTATGTTCTCTGAGGGCTTTAGGCCTGATTATGAGCTGTCATGTCTGCTTGTTGCGGAAAACAATGTCTGAGACTGCAGTTATAGTTTCATTGCTGTTGGGTTCTGTGCCTTACCTGTTCTCTGATGGCTTTGGGCCTGATTACAGGCCAGTCATGGCCGCCTGTTGCGGAATATAGTGTCTCAGAGTGCAGGCATGGTATGATTCAATAGAGGTTCTGTTCCTTGCCTGTTCCCTGCTCTTTTTTCTAATATGCAGGGGTTCACCCGGTTTTACCTTTGGGTTACCCCCTTTCCTTGTGAGATGGCCAGTATTTGGCCTTCTGTAGCTCTGCGGGACCCCCCACCTGACAGACCCCGGCTGGTAGCCGAAATGAGAAAGGGTCGTGTTGTCGGGTGCTCAGTAGGGCTTTATATGCAGAATATATTTGCGATATTGTTAAATGTCTTTTCTGTCTATCTTCCCTCCTTACCTCGTGTGTCTCCCCTCCCCTCCCCCCCCCCCTCATCCATCATCGGATGTCATATATGTCATGTATTGCATATTCAAATGCTGACTGTCCGTTTTCTGTTTCAGAATGTCGTCTATTGTGATATCTTCCTTTAACGCCCGGGGAATGAACGAGCCTTGCAAACGGTCCCAAATCCTGGCCCTTTTACAGAGGGATAAAGTGTCTATAGCATTCTTCCAGGAAACCCACTTCCGAGAGGGTAAGGTCCCCAAATTGCCCCCCAAACGGTTTTCTCAGTGGTTCCACAGCACGTATAGTTCGGCTAGCAGGGGTGTCAGCATAGCGATCCACAAACAGCTCCCCTTTAAGCACTCTGCCGTCTCTGCAGACCCTGAGGGTCGTTACCTGTTTGTTAAGGGCACTATCGCTGACACTCCTGTTACCCTGGCAACTGTATATGCCCCCAACCGAGGGCAGGTTGCTTGGCTCGTTCAGACCCTTGGCCTACTATCCTCCTTTAAGGAGGGAATGGTTATTCTAGGAGGCGATTTTAATGCTACCCTTGATCCTGCACTAGACTCTTCTAATGGGAAGTCTGCCATCACACATACCCGTTTGCGGCGCCTTAAGCTAGCCCTGCAGAGGTTAGGAGTTCTAGATATCTGGCGCACCACTAACCCTACTGGTAGGGATTTTTCCTTTTATTCAGCTGCTAAACTATCTTACCATAGATTAGACTATTTATTTTTATCCAAATCCTGGGCTAACAGAGTTATCAATTCCCACATAGGGAACATCACCCTGTCTGACCACGCTCCGGTATTTCTGAACATGTCCCTGCAGGACCTCCCAAAGAGGGAATGGAATTGGCGTATTAATGAGACTATTATCTCAGACCCCTCCCATGCTGCTAAATTATCTTCTATCATGAAGGATTTCTTCACATCTAATACTACAGGCCCTGACGCTCCCTCCCCTGCTATTATTTGGGAAACCCATAAGGCGGTCCTGAGAGGCGAACTAATAGCTTTAGGTGCACATATTAAAAAAGAACGGAATCAGGCTGTGGCGACACTTCTCTCCCAGATTCAGGCTCTAGAGCTAACGCACAAATCCTCCCAGGCCCTTAGCTGTGCCGCAGGGCTCGCAGAAGCCCGTACTAAGCTCAAGAACCTGCTAAACGTCACTTCAGCTAAGCTTTTACTTAGAGCCAAATTCCGTTCGTACGCGCACGGAGATAAAGGGAATAGACTGATGTCCGCTTTAGTGAAGAAACAAAAAACTGACTCCTTTATTGCGGCAGTTAAAGACGACAAAGGCGTCCTTCATAAAGGGACCCCAGAAATAGCTGAGACCTTTTGTGCCTTCTATAGGGACCTATACAACCTTAAAACACCAGATCATATGTCACCAGCTCAATTAGGTGAAGCGACGGAGAAATTCCTCTCCTCCCTCCGGTTACCTACTATTACCCCAGCTCAGTCAGCCCAGCTCCTGGCTCCTATCACAGACGATGAAATTTGTAAAGTTCTCTCCTCCATACCCTCGGGGAAAAGCCCAGGCCCTGATGGTTTTACCATCCTTTACTACAAATCCTTTAAGCAGACCCTAATTCCCCATTTTAATACCTTGTGTAACTACTTACTCCAAGGGGGTTCCCTCCCTCCCCAATCGCTTTCAGCCCATATCACGGTAATCCACAAGGAAAATAAGGATCCCCTACATTGCGGGAGCTACCGCCCTATCTCGCTCCTAAATACGGATGTGAAGTGGTGGGCCAAAATCTTGGCTCAACGAATTCAGTCGGTTCTCCCTGGCATTATCAACGAGGAGCAGGTGGGGTTCGTCTCTGGCAGGCAGGGGAGCGAAAATACGGTCCGTGTCATACAATTGATCACGCATGCTCGCCAGCAATCAATACCCTTAGCTCTTCTCAGTACAGACGCAGAGAAGGCCTTTGACAGGATCAGTTGGCAATTCATGTCTCATGCACTGTTGAAGTTTGGCCTTCCGGACCAGTTCATCCAATCCATTTTCTCACTCTACTCGCTCCCCTCTGCCAGAATACGGATTAACGGAACACTCTCCCCAGCTTTTCCCATTACTAATGGGACAAGGCAGGGGTGCCCACTCTCACCTGCCCTCTTTGTTATTGTCATGGAGACCCTGCTGGCCAGGATCAGGCAAGATCCGGACATTAAGGGGATCACCTTGGGGTCGCATACCCATCTGACGGCCGCTTTTGCAGACGACCTTTTGGTCATTACGTCCAACCCTCTAACTTCTTTCCCCAGACTTCAGGCCCTTTTTGAGGAATATGAAGTGGTCTCAAATTTTAAGATCAACTATACTAAGTCACAGGCCCTGAATATTTCCTGCCCTTCCGCTACTGTAGATACGCTTAAAGGTATCGCTGCTTTTTCATGGGCCACTAAGTCAATCCCTTTTCTGGGTACACATATCTCAGCAAGACCGGAAGACCTTTTTGAGTTAAATTATGTACCTCTGCTGAAATCCATTAGATCACACTTACAAGCTTTGAAGCTTCCGTTTATGTCTTGGATTGGGCGGAAAAACTTCATTAAAGCTTTTATTGTCCCCAGACTGCTGTACCTCATCCAAACACTCCCTATCTGGCTACCCCATTCCTTCTTTGTGGAGGTCCGCAGGGTCATCTCAACCTTTGTTTGGTCTGGAGGGTCCCCTAGACTGGCTTATGCCACTCTCACTCGGGAGAGGAGGTTGGGAGGCTTCGGCCTACCTGACATATACCTTTACTACAAAGCATCGATGCTGAATAGAGCTTTGAGCCTCATCGCCTGGCGCCCTCTCGGCCTTGTCTCCCGACTGGAGTGTTATCTGCTCTCATATAGGGACAAGTTAGTTCTTTGGGGCTTACGCAAATGTACGGCTAATAATAAGTTTACCTCGCCAATATGGAAGGGTCTGTTGCTGGAATGGATCAAACTACTGTATATGGGTCCTCTACCCTTAGGTTCCCAAGCTTGAGTCTCCCCTTAGATCTGCTGCAGGCATATGTACACCCTGCCACCTCTGCTGCAACAGGAATTTGGGCTATACTAGCCAACTTTAAACTGAAAGACGTCATAACTGTATCAGGTGCCTTAAATTGGAGTAAAATATATGAAACCCCGAGGGTTCAAGGAGCCTCTTTCCTATCGCTTATGGCTTTTAAAAAAGATTTGGCGCTTTTGGAATCTTTGCCCAGGCCCACGGTGGGTCCCTCTTGGTTAGAGGGGAAGATCTCTGTCGCCCTTCGCCCCAAGAAACCTCTCTCCACGTTCTACAGGGAGTTACTCTCCTCCGCACCTCCAGATCTGTGGTTCCTTGCAGCTTGGGAGAAGGAACTGTCTCTGACTCTGTCAGAACCTGAAAAAGCGTTCATCCTCACACACTCACATGGTTTCAACCGTTGTATTAGAATCCAGGCAAACTCTTATAAATTACTTACAAGATGGTATAAGACGCCGGAATTCCTTCACAAGCTCAATCCCGCTATCCCGAACGGCTGCTGGAGGTGTGGAGGAGACATTGGCTCTTTATCTCATATTTGGTGGAGCTGCAAGAAAATAAAATCATTCTGGGTTGAAGTAGGGGCGGCTATAAACAGGATATGTAACATCCAGATTACATTGGATGCGAAACTCCTGCTGCTCTGGTGCCCAAATAGCACGCTCACTCCCTCAAAGTATAATCTACCAACCATGCTTATTACAGCAGCTCGACTGTTAATCCCTCTTTTATGGAAAAAAGAATCAGCCCCTTCGCTCTTGATGTGGACGGAAAAAATTGACCAATTATATCGGTTTGAAGAATTAGCCCACTGGGAAAAGGACTCTAGAGCAGTTTTTGTAAAAATATGGTCTCCTTGGAAGCTATATCGCAAATTCTAGGCTTAGACATGTCTTGAATTAATAGTTTGATTGACATCCAACTCTCCCCCCCCATCTCCCCCCCAATCCACCTTCCTTTGTCTTGTTAGAACCCCCCCTCGTCAGATATTTGTTCACATATGTCACTTTATTATTTGAAGTCGTGTATGCAATCACTGTGAATATATTGTGATTGCTGATTATGCACTTTTCCAGCTGCGTCTGGTCACAAGATGTATGACTCTCTACATGACTGTGTATCTTTCTCAAATAAAAATAAATTTGATAAAGAATATAACTACTATAATACTGCTCCTATGTACAAGAATATAACTACTATAATACTGCTTCTATGTACAAGAATATAACTACTATAATACTGTCTCCTATGTACAAGAATATAACTACTATAATACTGCTTCTATGTACAAGAATATAACTACTATAATACTGCTCCTATGTACAAGAATATAACTACTATAATACTGCTCCTATGTACAAGAATATAACTACTATAATACTGCTCCTATGTACAAGAATATATATACTATAATACTGCTCCTATGTACAAGAATATAACTACTATAATACTGCTCCTATGTACAAGCATATAACTACTATAATACTGCTCCTATGTACAAGAATATAACTACTATAATACTGCTTCTATGTGCAATAATACAACTATTATAATACTGCTCCTATATACAAGAAATAACTACTATAATACTGCTCCTATGTACAAGAATATAACTACTATAATACTGCTCCTATGTACAAGAATATAACTACTATAATACTGCCTCCTACGTACAAGAATATAACTACTATAATACTGCTCCTATGTACAAGAATATAACTACTATAATACTGCTCCTATGTACAAGAATATAACTACTATAATACTGCTCCTATGTACAAGAATATAACTACTATAATTCTGCCTCCTATGTACAAGAATATAACTACTATAATACTGCCTCCTATGTACAAGAAAATGACTACTATAATACTGCTCCTATGTACAAGAATATGACTACTATAATACTGCTTCTATGTACAAGAATATAACTAATATAATACTGCTCCTATGTACAGGAATATAACTACTATAATACTGCTTCTATGTACAAGAATATAACTACTATAATACTGCTCCTATGTACAAGAATATAACTACTATAATACTGCTCCTATGTACAAGAATATAACTACTATAATACTCCCTCCTATGTACAAGAATATAACTACTATAATACTGCTCCTATGTACAAGAATATAACTACTATAATACTGCTTCTATGTACAAGAATATAACTAATATAATACTGCTCCTATGTACAGGAATATAACTACTATAATACTGCTTCTATGTACAAGAATATAACTACTATAATACTGCTCCTATGTACAAGAATATAACTACTATAATACTGCTCCTATGTACAAGAATATAACTACTATAATACTCCCTCCTATGTACAAGAATATAACTACTATAATACTGCTCCTATGTACAAGAATATAACTACTATAATACTGCCCCTATGTACAAGAATATAACTACTATAATACTGCCTCCTATGTACAAGAATATAACTATTATAATACTCCTCCTATATACAAGTATATAACTACTATAATACTGCTCCTATGTACTAGAATATAACTATGATATTCTTGTACACTATGTAAGTGTATACTTTACCAAACATTTGGCATTTTGCCTGGTAACCTGCCCGTTATTTCCCCCCTCAGAGGTGATATATGAGGATGATATAGGTCCTGCTATTGTCACTGACGTCTGGATCTTCTCAAGGGAGGCATGAAACAAACATCAACCCATGGAGTGGATGGGAGGTAAATTCAGCAGTGGCGCGGTGATGAGCCCCAGTCGCTCTGTGCACATGAGACCTCCTGAAATATCTCCAGCTATTACCGCAGAACGATAGCAGACCTCCGCCACGAACAGCAGAAGAAAGTGCGACGTAACCACCATCAGACAGCCCATCCGGGATGAAACCTCGTATTTAAAGAGATACAGGTGACTTATCCTCAGAATAGGTGATGAATATCAGATCAGTGGGTGTCCGACACCCAGGACCCCCGCCGATCAGCTGTTTCGGGCCAGACACTATGCAGTGGATTAAACCAGAAGCAGACAGCGCCATGTACTGTGTAGTGGCAAAGTGGGGTACTGCAGCTCGACTCCAGTCCCCCTGAGGATAGGTCTTCAATATTGGTAACTCAGAGGACCCCTTTTTGGGAGTTTTGTCTATTTTAGTGATGTGAGGTGAGCAGGACCATAAAGCTTATTAACATGAACGTGAAAAACTGCCATTTTTAGAACCAATTAAAGTCTAAGCGGCTTTTAACATGGGCATTTTTTTTTTTTAATGGCCAGTGAAGAATGGCCATCAAAATATAGGACTCATGGACCTCATGGACCTCATTGAAATCAATTGGCCCATTTTTAACTGCCGTTTGAACTGGAATCCACCCCTCTAACAGGAGTTAAAAACAGGTACACTATGTTGAAAAAGTTTAATTTGAGGGGTTAAAATAAAAAAAATAAAAAATACATACAGGAGCAGTTGCTTTTCACTGCAGGTTTTAGGAAATCACACTGTCAGCTTTTTGATGTTACATTATCATGCTGGAAGGGCACAAAAGGTAGGGCGCAAGGGGGAGCATAATGTATACTGCGGGGCACATGGGGGAGCATAATTTAAACTGGAGGGTGCAAAGGGGAGCATAATTTATACTAGAGGGTGCAAGGGGGAGCATCATTTATACTGGAGGGTGCAAAGGGGAGCATAATTTATACTAGAGGGTGCAAGGGGGAGCATCATTTATACTGGAGGGTGCAAAGGGGAGCATAATTTATACTAGAGGGTGCAAGGGGGAGCATAATTTATACTAGAGGGTGCAAGGGGGAGCATAATTTATACTAGAGGGTGCAAAGGGGAGCATAATTTATACTGGAGGGTGCAAAGGGGAGCATAATTTATACTAGAGGGTGCAAGGGGGAGCATAATTTATACTAGAGGGTGCAAGGGGGAGCATAATGTATACTGGGGGCACATGGGGGAGCATAATTTATACAGCGAAGCACAAAGGGGAGAATAATTTATACTGGGGGCACAAGGGGGAGCATAATTTATACTGGAGGGTGCAAGGGAAAGCATAATGTATACTGGGGGCATATGGGGGAGCATAATTAAGACTGGAGGGCACAAGGGGGAGCATAATGTATACTAAGGGCACAAGGGGGAGCATGATTTATCCTGAGGGCGCAAGGGGGAGCATCATTTACACTGCGGGGCACAAGGGAGAGCATAATTTATACTGGGGGCACAAGGGGGAGCATCATTTATACTGGAGGACGCAAGGGTGAGCAAAAGTTATACTGGAGGGTGCAAGGGGAGCATAATTTATACTGGAGGACGCAAGGGGGAGCATAATTTATACTGAAGGGTGCAAGGGGAGCATAATTTATACTGGGGGCACAAGGGGGAGCATAATTTATACTGAAGGGAACAAGGGGAGCATAATTTATACTGGAGGGCACAATGGGTGCACAATTTCTACTGGGGGCACAAGGGGGAGCATAATTTCTACTGGAGGGTACAGGGGGGCATCATTTATACTGGAGGGCGCAAAGGGAACATAAGTTATACTGGAGGGGACAAGGGGTAGCATAATTTATACTGTGGGGCACTAAAGGGAACATCATTTATATGTTTCCTTTGGGGGCACAGTGGAGCATAATTTATACTGGGGGCACAAGGGGGAGCATAATGTGGACTGTAGGGCACAAGGGAAGCATAATTTATACCACGGGGCACAAAGGGGAGCATAAGTTATACTGGGGGCACAAAGGGGAGCGTAATTTATCCTGGGGGCACAAAGGGGAGCATAATTTATCCTGGGGGTACAAAGGGGAGCATAATTTATACCGAGGGGCAGAAAGGGGAGCATAATTTACCCTGGGGCACTAATGAGGGGCATTATCTATACTGGCCTAACTACATGGGGGACATTATATATATTAGGGATATTGCAGGAGTTGGGGTTTAAAAAAATAAGAAATTCATCTGTTTTTAATGGTCACTTTTACCAGCTGTTAAAAATGGATGCAAAATGGCCATGAAAAACGGATCAGTTTTTCACAGACGTAAATGTACCGTAGGGAATTTAAGTAACATCTCAATATTCTCAATGTATTCTTACATTCACTGGCAGCAAGCAGAGATCTAGAAAATGGTAAGGTGTTGAAACGCACAGTCAATTAGACTTTGCATTATGCCGTGATTAAGCTTTACTTCTATAAAACATGGCCGCCCCTTTAATTCTAACGCTCCTAACACGTCTTACTAGATTTGGAGAATGGCGGAGCTATCGCTGGAGGAAAAGAAATCACTTTTACATTTTCCTCCATGAGGCCGAGTGCAGACAACTGTACGACAAAGCGTCAGCCTCTTCATTGTAATCCTGTGTAACACGAAATGCCTCGGGTTTTCAGCATTTAATGGCGGCTGCAGAGAGATGTGATGGGTCAAGTCAAGATGTCCACATCAGAGTGCAAAGCTGTCCGACCGATCGAATGTGCATTAGAGTCTCCATGTAAGAGGGAATCTGACAGGAGGGTCTGCGGCAACCATGGGGGGACCTCTATCCAGATGCTGCAGAACCTCTTTAGAACTAAGAAACTCAATTTCTTTACATTCAAGCATTAATTAAGGATAGGATCGGAGGAGAATGAAGAGAATGGAACAGAAGTAGTGAGAGAAGCGAGGAGGAGAAGAAGTGAATTATAATCGGGGAGGATGAGGACGGGACGGCAGATAATGGTGGAGGAGGAGGCAAGAAGCTGCACTAAGGAAAAGAAGGGTATATATATATAACATGGACATACCAAGCTAATATAACACCGCTATATCAATGCCCATATAATACTGCCATACAACCACCACAAAATAAATACACTCACTGACAAATAAATCCTGCCCCCAGATAGAAATGTCGGATTGCTGCAAAACTCATCCTCCAGTTATGTCTCAGGCAGATATGTAAATGATTACAGGTTTCTGATTAGACACTGGGTCTTGCTACAAGAGGGCGTAAAAGTGCTTCCCCCACTGCCCTATAAAAAGGCTTTCAGAGGCTATCTTTGGGTAGTGTACCTCTTGGTGGGAGATCGTTGACTGCTGGCCATGCCTCTACAATGCACTAGAAGACATTTTGCCCAGTTGACAGACTTTGAGAAAGGGGCATCATTGGATTGAGAGAAACAAGATGGTCGTTTTGATGAATTGCCTCAATCTAGTCTGTTTGGACTCCGCTGTTAGGAGGTCTTAGGAGCATTGGTGACACACATTGTGAACAGATGCCAGGTGGCCTTGACAGACCACCAGCGGAGAGGATGGTTTGCTCTACCGACAAGCAAAGGAGCTCCACAGTTTTGTTCTCCACCATCCAGACACATTACAGCCCCCTGTCTCTACCCAGACCATTCCTAGGCGCTTAGTAGAAAGCATTTTGGTGTGACGGTGCCCATTGCATGTCCTGCCATTAACGGCCACCATCACCTTCATTTGCAGTGATGTCGTGAACAAGAAAACTGGACGGCTATGGACTGGAACTGTATTGTGTTTAGTGATGAATGCAGGTTCTGTTTGGGATTGGACGATAGTCGGGTTGGAGTATGGAGGCCTCGTGGTCAGCTTTTCAATCCTGCCTGTGGAAGGATACTCTGCCCCCACGACTGGTGTGATGATGTGGGGAGCCATCACATACGACAGTCGGTCACCCCTAGTAGTGATATGAGGGACACTAACAGCTGAGCGATATGTACAGGATATCCTGCCGCCACATGGGTTCCTCTCATGGCAGGGCTGACAACTGAGGCCATATCTCATCTTGCATCCAGGCTAGAGATCGTATCTTATCTTGTATCCAGGCTAGAGATCGTATCTAATCTTGTATCCAGGTTAGAGGCCGTATCTCATCTTATATCCAGTCTAGAGGCCGTGTTTCATCTTTTATCCAGGCTAGAGGCCGTATATCATCTTGTATCCAGGCTAGAGGCCGTATCTCATCTTATATCTAGTCTAGAGGCTGTATCTCATCTTGTATCCAGGCTGGAGGGCGTAACTCATCTTGTATCCAGGCTAGAGGCCGTATCTCATCTTGTATCCAGGCTAAAGGCTGTATCTCATCTTGTATCCAGGCTAGAGGCCGTATCTCATCTTGTATCCAGGCTAGAGGCCGTATCTCATCTTGTATCCAGGCTGGAGGGCGTAACTCATCTTGTATCCAGGCTAGAGGCCGTATCTCATCTTGTATCCAGGCTAGAGGCCGTATCTCATCTTGTATCCAGGCTGGAGGCCGTATCTCATCTTGTATCCAGGCTGGAGGCCGTATCTCATCTTGTATCCAGGCTAGAGGCTGTATCTCATCTTGTTTCCAGGCTAGAGGTCGTATCTCATCTTGTATCCAGGCTAGAGGCCGTATCTCATCTTGTATCCAGGCTAGAGGCTTAAATGCTATTTTAAGTAACCCGATGAACCAGTCATGTTGGGGTGTCTGTCAGCTGTATAGAAAGGGTTGCTCCCCAGAATCACAGATATTCCGGGTTGTGACGGGTGTACATGGGCACCTATGGTGCGGTAGTAAATGCACTATCTTGTTTTGTACTACGCGCTTCCCGCCAGCTCTGTTCCCTTATGTCGGGGCTGGAATGTGACTGCTGCAGTGTAAATGTTTGTGCAGGTTACTGTTTCCATAGGACATACACAGGATCCAGGATTTACAGCCTCCAGATGTGACATGGTCCTGGGTGTGAGGGGTATTTACATTATGTCCCTGCCCCCCCCCCCCTCCCATGTATCTCAATGAATGTCTAAAGAGCTTAATCCGAGCCAGTATATCACCACCTTAATATACCGCCACTGCCACCGCACACAGCATCACACTGAGGAGCCGTCCCCTCTCCTGATATAACATATTTTCTTATAAGAAGCCGTTCCTCTGTGATTCCAAAGATATAATTGGGTGTTACCAGTTGGAAGGGGGGGGGGGGGGTCCCTCCACACTCTGACAATGGCAGCACTAATTGCATTGTGCCAGACTGTGCAGGGACATACCTCCAACCTGTAACACCCAAAGGGAACTTTATTCATATACTTCTAGCAGGAATACTAGAGGAAAGACACAAGGCAGAGTCATAAGAATAGATGCTCATTTCATGTAGAAAACAATTACGTACTATAACAAGCATGTCAGGGGAGGAGACAGGTCTTCTTGGAGGTGCAGGTGCTGTTTTGCAGCAGCCTGTATTCTGCCAGTGTATTTGTGACATGCCGACAGGTATAATGACATCCTCTATAGGCTGCCCATTAACAGAACAATGACTGCTGTAAGTGAGCCCTGCCTTCTGCTGGTAGGGAGGCAGATCTCTTCCCTTGCTGCTCCCTCCTCCCTACCTCAGCATGCAGCCTCACACACAAGATCTCCTGCAGCTCCATCCCCCTCTTCCCCCTATACCAAGAGTCACCTATTTCTCTGGGAACCCATGCAAAAAGCTTGTCCTGCAGCTTCTGCCTACCGCTCCACCACTGCGTCTTCACAACGTGTTCCAGCACAGACCGCCCAGTGGAGCTGCGCCACATATCTCTGCAGCTTTTTAAAACATTTTCCGGCTCTAGCTTCTCATGATTTTACCTCTGCTTGCTGTCAGTGAACGGTCAGCAATGTAGAGTGATGAGATTGGGTGTTAAACACCTTCGGGGCAATTTTTTATGATTGCATTTTACAAGAGGCAGTGTTTATGAGATCAGGAGATCAGAGATAAGGCTTCACATGAACCATCAGCTGACGGGACTCATTGTTTTTTTACCCTTGGATCTCAAAAAGAACTGAACATAAATCGTAAGACATTAACAAAAATTATTAAGACCAATTCAAAAAATTATTTTTTGTCCAAAATGAGTAACAATCAGTAGATACAAATTACAATAAAATTTAATATATTAATTAAAAATAAAATACAAAAAATGTTTTATTTAAAAATATTATATTGCTTTATATTTTTAATATCTTTTTACCATTACTATATTACATTTTTATTTTATTGTAATACGTATTTACAGACACCCCATCCCAAAAAAAAGCTTATTTTTTTAATTGTTATTTTTAATTAATATATTGCTTTATATTTCTAATATCTTTTTACTGTTACTATATTACAGTAACATAGTAACATAGTACATAAGGCCGAAAAAAGACATTTGTCTATCCAGTTCGGCCTGTCATCCTGCAAGTTGATCCAGAGGAAGGCAAAAAAAACCTGTGCGGTAGAAGCTAATTTTCCTCACTTTAGGGGAATAAAAATTCCTTCCCGACTCCAATCAGGCATCAGAATAACTCCCTGGATCAGCGACCCCTCTCTAGTAGCTATAGCCTGTAATAATATTACGCTCCAGAAATACACCCAGGCCCCTCCTGAACTCCTTTATTGTACTCCCCATCACCACCTCCTCAGGCAGAGAGCTCCATAGTCTCACTGCTCTTACCGTAAAGAGTCCTCTTCTATGTTTGTGTACAAACCTTCTTTCCTCCAGACGCAGAGGATGTCCCCTCGTCACAGTCACAGTCCTGGGGATAAATAGCTGATGGGAGTGATCTCTGTACTGACCCCTGATATATTTATACATAGTAATTAGATCTCCTCTCAGTCGTCTTTTTTCTAAAGTGAATAACCCTAATTTTGATAATCTTTCAGGGTACTGTAGTTGCCCCATTCCAGTTATTACTTTAGTTGCCCTCCTCTGAACCCTCTCCAGCTCTGCTATGTCTGCTTTGTTCACTGGAGCCCAGAACTGTACACAGTCCTCCATGTGTGGTCTGACTAATGATTTGTAAAGTGGTAGGACTATGTTCTCATCACGGGCATCTATGCCCCTTTTGATGCAACCCATTATCTTATTGGCCTTGGCAGCAGCTGCCTGACACTGTTTTTTGCAGCTTAGTTTGCTGTTTATTAAAATTCCTAGATCTTTTTCCATGTCAGTGTTACCGAGTGTTTTACCATTTAGTATGTACGGGTGACTTGCATTATTCCTTCCCATGTGCATAACTTTACATTTATCAGTGTTAAACCTCATCTGCCACTTATCTGCCCAAGCCTCCAATCTATCCAGATCCCTCTGTAGCCATATACTGTCCTCTGTAGTATATATACAGTATACTGTCCTCTGTAGTATATATACAGTATACTGTCCTCTGTAGTATATATACAGTATACTGTCCTCATCAGTGTTAATTACTTTACACAGTTTAGTGTCATCTGCAAAAATTGATATTTTGCTATGCAAGCCTTCTACAAGATTATTAATAAATATATTGAAGAGAATAGGGCCCAATACTGACCCCTGAGGTACCCCACTAGTGACAGTGACCCAATCTGAGTGTGTACCGTTAATAACCACCCTCTGTTTTCTATCACTCAGCCAGTTACTTACCCACTTACAGACGTTTTCTCCCAGTCCGACCATTCTCATTTTATATACTAACCTTTTATGTGGTACAGTGTCAAATGCTTTGGAGAAGTCCAGATATACGACATCCATTGATTCGCCGCTGTTAAGTCTAGAACTTACCTCCTCATAGAAACTGATTAAATTAGTCTGACATGACCGATCCCTCATGAAGCCATGCTGATATGGCGTTATTTGCTTATTTCCGTTAAGATGCTCTAACATAGCATCTCTCAGAAAACCTTCAAACAGTTTACCCACAACAGATGTTAAACTTACCGGCCTATAGTTTCCAGGCTCTGTTTTTGGACCCTTTTTGAATATTGGCACCACATTTGCCATGCGCCAATCCTGTGGGACATTCCCTGTCAGTATAGAATCTGCAAATATTAGAAATAAGGGTCTGGCTATGACATTACTTAATTCCCTTAGGATACGGGGGTGTATGCCATCCGGTCCTGGCGATTTGTCTATTTTAATCTTTTTAAGTCTCTGTTGTACTTCTTCCTGGGTCAGACAGGACACTTTTAATGGGGAATTTATTTCAACATTCGGCATGTCATCTGACAGTTTATTTTCCTCAGTGAATACATTGGAGAAAAAAATATTTAACAGCTTTGCTTTCTCCTCGTCGCTCTCTGCGACTCCCCCCTCATTACTCTTTAACGGGCCGACACCTTCAGATTTATACTTTTTAACATTTATATAATTGAAGAACATTTTAGGGTTAGTTTTGCTCTCTTTGGCAATTAATCTCTCAGTCTCTAGTTTGGCCGCTTTTATTTGTTTTTTACATGTTCTATTTTTTTCCTTATAGTTTTTCAGTGCTTCCGTGCTCCCCTCCTGTTTCAGTGAATGATATGCTTTCTTTTTGTCATTTATTGCTTTCTTTACAGTTCTGTTTATCCACATTGGTTTCTTTTTGTTCCTTAACCTTTTATTCCCATACGGTATGTACCTCTCACAATGAGATTTTAGGATGCTTTTAAAGATATCCCATTTTGTGGCTGTATTTTTATTTGTGAGGACTTTATCCCAGTTAGTTAGGCCTATGGCCTCTCTTAGTTGGCTAAATTTAGCTTTTTTGAAGTTTGGTATTTTTGTTCCTCCCTGTAGAAACGCTCTTTTGAATGATAATTTGAAGGTTATTACTTTGTGGTCACTATTTCCCAGGTGTCCCCCAACCTGCACGTCTGTTGTTCTGTCAGGTCTATTGGTTAATACTAAGTCCAGTATGGCCGTCCCTCTAGTCGGGCCCTGAACCAGTTGGGAGAGGTAATTGTCTTTGGTTATTGCCAAGAACCTGTTTCCTTTATGAGATGTACAGGTGTCAGTTTCCCAGTCTATATCTGGGTAGTTGAAGTCCCCCATAATAACCACCTCATTATGATTTGCCGCCTCGTCTATCTCGTTTAGTAGTAGATTTTCTGTAGATTCTGGTATATTAGGTGGTTTATAGTAAACTCCTATTAGTAATTTATTATTGTTTTTAGCGCCATGTATCTCTACCCACAGTGACTCCACATGTTCATGTCCCTCACTTATATCTTCCCGGAGTGTGGGCTTTAGACAAGACTTTACATAAAGGCAGACCCCCCCCCCCCTCCCCCTCTCCGGTTTTGACGATCCTTTCTAAACAGGCTGTAACCTTGTACATTAACTGCCCAGTCATAGCTATCCTCCAGCCATGTCTCAGTTATTCCCACTGTCATAGCCATCATCCAGCCGTGTCTCAGTTATTCCCACTGTCATAGCTATCATCCAGCCATGTCTCAGTTATTCCCACTGTCATAGCTATCATCCAGCCGTGTCTCAGTTATTCCCACTGTCATAGCTATCATCCAGCCATGTCTCAGTTATTCCCACTATGTCATAGTCCTCCTCACACATCACTAATTCCAGTTCACCAGTTTTATTAGTCAGGCTTCTGGCATTAGTATACATACATCTGAGAGGTTTATGTATATTTTTTACTCTACACCTTTCCTTCTGAACTGTTCTAGTCCCTCCTTCCATTCTTCCCCAGTCCCACTCTCTTGCCCCCGGTCTCTATCTGCACTATCTTCCCATTCTATAACATAATTACCCTCCCCCCCAGTCCCTAGTTTAAACACTCCTCCAACCTTCTAGCCATCTTCTTCCCAGCACAGCTGCCCCTTCCCCATTGAGGTGCAGCCCGTCCCTACGATAGAGCCTGTAGTCGATAGAGAAGTCGGCCCAGTTCTCCAGGAACCCAACCCCCTCCTTCCTACACCAGTTCTTGAGCCACTTGTTAATCTCCCTAATCTCCCGCTGCCTCTCTTGTGTGGCCCGTGGTACAGGTAGTATTTCGGAAAATATTACCTTTGAGGTCCTTGCCCTCAGCTTTTGACCTAAATCCCTGAAATCATTTTTAAGGACTCTCCACCTACCTCTAACTTTGTCATTGGTTCCGATATGGACCATGACCGCTGGATCTTCTCCAGCCCCTCCCAGTAATCTGTCAACCCGATCCGCGATGTGTCGAACTCTAGCGCCAGGAAGACAGCACACTGTTCGGCGATCACGGTCTTTGTGACAGATTTCCCTATCTGTTCCCCTAATAATTGAGTGTCCCACTACCAGCACCTGTCTGGCCTGCCCTGCTCTCCTGGTCCCATGCTTACCGGTGCTGGCATTCCCCTGACTGGCAGAGGAAGTGTCCGGCTGCGGCAGTGCCATCCCTGGACTGACATCCACCTCATCTGCCAAACGTGCAAACTTGTTGGGGTGTGTCAGATCAGGGCTAGCCTCCCTGGCACTCTTCCCTCTACCCCGCTTTCTAACTGTTACCCAGCTAGCTACCTCACTTTCCTCAGCCTCCTCTCTGTCACCCTCCCCCTCATCTACCCCAGAGAGTGCTTGCTCGGTGAGAAGCAAACTCTTTTGCAAATTGTCAATGCCTCTCAGTGTTGCAACTGTAATATGTGTTTACTATTACTATATTGTATTTTTATCTTTTACCATTAATATTTTATCTTATGATTACTTTTTTAATATATAGTCTCTTATCTTAACCATTAATATTTTTATCATTATTACTTTTATTATTATTAATCGTATAGTGTATTACCTCCTATTTTTTCACTATTATTATTGCTTTTTATTTTATATTGTTTTTAACCCGATTACTGTTATTTTATATATTAATATTATTATTAGTAGTAGTAGTATCTGTTTGTTACTCACATTTGGTAAAGGGGACAATGCACATATTGATGTATTATGGGGAGTCTTGAAGGTGCCTTTTTTCTTTATCGGTGCAGTTATAGAGGAGGCTCTTGGAGACATTAGAAGATGTTTGGCCTCTCTCTACAGTTTTACTTACTAAAATGTTTAATAAAGTGATGCCATGTCATTGGCAGGTTTTGTGCTGATTCCTTTCTTAAAGGTTGTCCCAACTCACACATTGGTGGCATATTGCTAGGATATCAGAGATGGGACCCCCAAATTGACTGGGCCACAGCCACCCTCTATTCACTTCTATAGTGTTGAAGATAGCCAAGCAAACTCCTGAACTGGGGGTGAAGGGGAGCGGTCAGAGGCCTTGATGTAGCCCCCAGGGCACTAGATCTGGTGTGATGGAGGCAACGCAACATTGCCGAATCATTTATTCCAGCGTTCCAGTACAGTTTCATTCAGGTATCGGTGACCATCCAACTGGAAATGAGGAGGATCACCTACCTGCTGATGGACCACGTGTGGCAGATCTTCCTCCATCTGTGGCAGAAGCCGTTCCCTTAACATTTCCAGGTGGAGCGGCCGGTGACAGAATCCTCGGAAAAATAGAAGGGACCGTAGACATTGATTCTACTCATTGCACAGAACACGTTTACTTTGGGTGTGTCTGTAGTGTCCCACTAGGTGGGAGTGGGCACTACACAAGGGTCAATTGGGTAACGTGTTGCTTCTGCTCACAAGGGACAGTGATGTTATCTTTATCCATGCATTGTAATGTATTTCCTGTGTGTTTTTGCATTGGTATATTTTCCCTGTTATATGCTTATCAGGCCTAGTTGGGTGTAATTAGACATTCCAGACACTAGAGGGAGATAGGGAGCCCCTAGTATAAATGTCCAGGCCCAGACAGGGAGGGGTTGGGTCATAGTCAGGAGTCTGTGGAGACAGAAGTGAGAAGGCACCAGCCAGAGACAAGCTGAGGGCCTCCTCCTGACTTGCAGCTCGATAGTCCTGGTTCCTAGTTGCACCAGGAGGCTAGAAGGAGTAAGCCTGCTTGGAGACCGAGTGTATTCCAGGGCATTAGAGGAGTCACCGAGTCAGCCTGAAGCTCCTGAGGCTAAGGATAGCTCAGTTGAGATACCCCAGTAGTAGGAGAGCACCTCCTGGGAGCAACCTGCAGCCACCTTGCCCGTCCAGCAGTGAGACAGCTAGGAAAACCAAGGTACTGTAACCTTAAGCAAGTGCCAATACTGGAGGAAGGAATTTTTATACCAAGGACTTAAGCCAGCGATTAGGCATCCGGGCCTTGGGATCCAGCCAGCTAGCATAGCTGAGGGGATAGAGCAGCATAGCACTGCCAAGCATTAACTGTTTACCCTCCAAGTATCTTGCAAGATTGAAACCTGCTGTGCATTTGTACTATAAAGGACTGCATTATACATCACTGCAACTGCTTGTATAAAGTTGGACTGTTGTCTAAAGTAAAGCAACGTTTGGTTTACCAACTGTGTACTCCATTAATCCTCCTGCAAACCGGTGTGCCACCGTTACAGGCACTGGCGTCACGATTCTTAAAGGGACCTTACCTAAGGCACTCAAAACACCTGCAACATCCAGGGCACCTCACATACCATCAAGCCTGGTCCCTATTTACCAAGTGTGCCCCAGAGGAACTAGTGTCTGCCTCTCCTTCACTGTCGCATGCCTGCCCAGGGTTCTCCTCAGAAAAGTGAGTAACCCTCGATTGCCCATACCGTGACCTCACTGTCGCTAATACCCTGCAGGTCTGGCGTGCTGCATGTCCTTCATGTGCTTAATAAGAGCATATTCTGGTGATTGACCTTCCCACTGAGGTGACAGGAGCCTCATCGCTGAACCCCAACCTGTCAGCGAATTCATCCTCTTCCGATCAGCCCTGAAACTCATTACAGAAGTCATGGCGTTCCGGTTTCAGCTCCTGAGGAATATGTAATCTGTATGGTCTACAGCACAGACGTTCTCGTAAGATCCACCGTTTTGAGGTTTGTTGCACTTGTAGTTCCATAATGGTCAGCCTGGTCGACTCTAGGACTATGCTCATACACGGCTCAGACGCTGTTCAGTTTCGTAGACTGTGGGCAGCCCGAACTTTTCCCATGACATAAACTGCCTGTGATATCGAATGTCTTCACCCTACCTGAAATTCAATTTCTATGCGGAGCACATTGGCCAAATTTATTCCGAAAAATTTTGCTGTCCTGTCACCATAGACCCCGATTCTGCTAATTCCAAAAATTCTATGATGCCAACTTAATCTTGCCCCTTGGAGTACAGGCTATAACTAACCACAAAGGGGCAGAATTATGACAACTGTCAAAAAAAAAAAAAAAAAAAGCATAGCAGCGAACCAACCAATCACAGCTTATTTTTCCAGATCAGATTTTTTTTTTTGAACTTCGACTCTTCGGCCTTTACTACAAGAACCGTCCTTTTTGTATCACCCTGTATATCTCTAGCCGTTTGATACACAGTTCCAAATCCTAGACTTTCATGATGACATTCTGTCTTCCTGCAGCCACCACTAGGGGGAGCTCAGGTGCTCACAGTATAGTGCTGTGAAAACTCAGTCTACAGTAAGCTCCTGAGCTCCCCCTAGTGGTGGCTGCAGGTAGCATTTTATCATAACTATATTAATGATTCCCAAGTTGTTGTTTTTTTGCAGTGAGGAATAGAGATGAGCGCATTTCAGGTTATGAAATTAATTCACGCTTCGTTTACTGGTAAATGGTGAATTGCGTTTTGGCTTCCGTTACCACGGACCATAATGTAATTTCTTTGAAGGAATGCATAACGGAATGCCTTTAGAGGCATTCCGTTATTCATTCCGTCATAATAGAAGTCTATGGGCTGCAAAACGGATCCGTCCTGTTTCTGTTATGCAGGAGAGAAGTCTAAAGGCATTCCGTCTTAGAATTGCGTTATGGTCGGTGGTAACAGAATCCATAACGCAATTCACCTTTTACCAGCAAATGAAGCGTGAACGAATTTCAAAATATGAAATTCGCTCATCTCTAGTGAGGAACCTCTGGGGACAAATATCTTGGGGAACCCTCAACAATTTTTTTTTATTTTTTATTTTGGGTGTAGTTGATATATAAAAGTTTTCCACCACTTTTTCACCATTGCCCACTTTCTTTTTGACATTTATTGCCCCTTTTGGACTCTTCTGTCACAAAAGGGCGCTTAAGAGGCAATGAATGGCTATTCCGCAGAAAGGGGGCTCTGGACATAAGGGGTATGAAGGAGGATGAGACACCCCCCGCCATTCCCTATGTGATGGTGCGGCGGTCCCTGATTTCTACTTCCTCTTCTCACTGACCGCAGTGGTGGTCCACCTCAGACAATGACGGGCTGTGAGTCGAGACAGGCGGTGACGAGGGGAGCGTCAGAGCGGGAATGGTGGGGGATGGGTCAGGTGAGTATCAGTTCTTTCATTTTGTTTTAACAAATTTCTTTCCATCTGGAGAACCCCTTTAAGGAACTACGCAGAATGTTGTCTTAATGTAGACAAAAAGTACAAAATGGTGGAAATCCACTTTAGGGTGATGTTCACCTCTCTGCTGGTCATTGACAATTGCCTTCTTCTGTATTGACCAGATGTTACATTGTAGCACAAAAATGAAATCTTGTATCGGTGTGACATTAAATAAAATACAATGTAATCTTCTTTTTCAGGGTGCCCGGGAATGTGGGATAACATAACCTGCTGGATGCCCACGGTGGTTGGCAAGGTTGCTTATGTGCGATGCCCGGCGTGGTTCAGCATGATCGAATCTGAGTATGGTAAGAATCAATTGAGGTCATGTCAAGTCAATTTATCAGTTTTGGGAAAGCAGGGTGTCACCGAGGGACAAATGGCCACCATTAGGGCACATTCACAAAAACAGACGTTAAAAACTGATCCACTGTCAGTTTTTTATAGCCATTTTCGTATCCATTTTCTGGCCGTTTATCCATTTTAATGGCTGTTAAAAAAGTATTAATTTCATTGGCTTTTTTTTTGGAACCCCAACCCCTGCAGTTCCCCCAGTATAAATAATGCTCCTATATTTTCTCCCATATTTATATTGGCCCCTGTAGTGCCCCTAGTGTCTATAATGGCCCCCGTAATAGCCACAGCATATGCAATGCCTCCACAGTGACTTTAGTAGATATAATGCCCCCCATAGTGCCCTTTGTAGATATAATGCCCCCCATAGTGCCCTTTGTAGATATAATGCCCCCCATAGTGTCTTTTGTAGATATAATGCCCCCCATAGTGCCCTTTGTAGATATAATTCCCCCCATAGTGCCCTTTGTAGATATAATGCCCCCCATAGTGTCTTTTGTAGATATAATGCCCCCCATAGTGCCCTTTGTAGATATAATGCCCCCCATAGTGTCTTTTGTAGATATAATGCCCCCCATAGTGCCCTTTGTAGATATAATGCCCCCCATAGTGCCTTTTGTATATATAATGCCCCCCATAGTGCCTTTTGTATATATAATTCCCCCCATAGTGCCCTTTGTAGATATAATGCCCCCCATAGTGCCCTTTGTAGATATAATGCCCCCCATATTGCCTTTTGTAGATATAATGCCCCCCATAGTGCATTTTGTAGATTTAATGCCCCCATAGTGCCTTTTGTAGATATAATGCCCCCCATATTGCCTTTTGTAGATATAATGCCCCCCATAGTGCCCCCTGAATATAAAATGTCTCATAGTGCCCACTGTATAAAAATACCCACATATACATAATGCTCCGAGATACCACATCCCCCAACCCATGATAGTGGCAGAAAAAAAAAAAAAAATAATCACCTCGCCACCGGCGGTCCGGGGAACACTTGCTCCGCACTGGAGGCAGCAGGACTTGACACTCCCTTGATCATGTGACTTCACAACGCAGGGAGCATCAGGTCCTACTGTTTCCAGTGCCGAGCGAGTGTTCCCCGGACTGCCGGGGAGTATTTTATTTTTGACTACTTGCCTTCTGCCCCTCTTGTATTCCTGTTTCCAACGGCCATTACACGGTTGCACTTCTGTCTAAACGGACATTGAAAACGGGCCCATTGATTTCAATGGGGTCCACCTGGCCGTGAAAACAGCAAAAAATAGGACATGTATTTTTTGAGGGAAGTTATTCACTGGCCATTAAAAAAAATAGCCATGTAAGTAGCCTCATAGATTGCAGTGGTTCTAAAAATGGCCATGTGACAGCCATCGCAAAAACACCCGTCACACGGTTGTTTTTCACTGTCATGTGAACATAGCCTCAGTGTGGCTTATCCACAGCAGTTGTCAGCTTCCCTCCAAAACTAAGCAGGTTCTGGACTATGAGATCTGGAAAAACTTCTTATAGAAAACAGGTAACTCCAATATACATCTCAGAAATCAATGGCCACAGTAAAACATACACAAACATTCTGAGTACCTAGAGCTACCACTGGGGGGAGCACACTGTATACAGATGTTCACACGGTTCCTATTGTAGCTCCCCCTAGTGCTGGTTGTGATATTATGATTCTATGATATGAAGCAGGGGATTTTTAACTCTTTATCATAAAAACAAAACTCCAAACCTTATAGAAATATCTTACAAATTTCATTTTCAACCAAAGACTTTCACTTTGATCCCTCTTTCCCCCTTTTTTTTTATTAAAAAAAATTCACATATTGTTTTTTGAGTTTTATTTTTTATGGCATTCACTGCGCAGTAAAAATCACATGATAGCTTTATTCTGGGGGCCTCTAGGATGGCGGTGATACCAAATTGATAGCGTTTGTGTCATGTGACACTAATGATACTTCAAAAAAATGACAACAAAAAAAAATATAATAATAAATTTGCTTTACTTTGAGCCGTAACCTTTTTTTAAAATTATTTTTTCTGTCTATGGACCCGCATGAGCGGGGTGAGTTGTAGTATTTTTGGGGTAACATGACTTTTTAATTATTATTTTTTTTTGGGGGGGGGAATATGGCTGAAAAGTCGGCAAATCGCCCATTGTGGATTTTTTTGGGTTTCTTAACAGCATTCACCATGCAGGACAAATAATGTGAATTTTTAATATTTTCATACTAATTGCATTCATTTTTATTTTATTATTATAGAAGGAAAACAATTTTCGGATCTGTTTTAAATATTTTTTTATTTTTTTTATGATTAAAAATACTTATTTTTTTATCACACTTTCTAATTATTATTTTTAGTCCTCCCAGGGGACTTGAACTGTACTATACTTCTATATTGCAGCATATGGTGATTTTACTGACATTTTATCAAGCAAGGCTTTTGGCTATACCCCAAGTCAAATGTTAGGAAAGGGTTAATGGGCGTCCCCAAAAAAATCCCCCTAAAAACAACCAAACTCTGTTTAATGGAGGGGATTCTCTCTGTTGCCTTCATGAAGGGTGATGGAAATCAGACTCCCAACATGGACATCCCCTTTAAGAGCAACACTGCCTACATTGCCTGCCGATGCAGCTGCACATCTGAGATGACAGAGCTCAGGCGAGCAGACGGCAGCAGTATTTATTATCCCCCACCATCCCGTATCCCGCGCCGCCTGCGCCTGGGTTGCTGTGGCTACAGAACGAGTCTTATTTTTGTATCTTGTGCTGTTTGTCTAATTAGGATGAGATAATCAGTGAGCGGCAGGTGCGGCGCCAAAACACCTTGACAACGCTTTACTGCGTGCAGAATTGATCTAATTCCTCATTATATAGAAAAAAAAATTAAAAATTAAAAAAAAAGATTTTTATCTTCGACTGTGAGATTTCTTCCAGGAAGCCTCACAGCTCACCGCCAGCAATCTGCAGATTCTGCCACTGCTTTATAACCGTTTATGTTTCCGCAATCAACCACTTTGGAGGGGGTTGATAGAACTTTACATATTGATCTTACTGGTGCTTGCATATAATTCTAGAATGACAGTGAAGACGGACATTTATATATGTATATTTCCCAAACATATCTGGGAGCTTTAGGGTGTAGGCAAAAAACTTGAGATCTAAGAATGTAACACAGTACAGAGGTTCAGTGGCAGGAATACAAATACAGTATTTATGCCGTGAGCTTCCCCTAGTAGTGGCTGTATAATCTATATGGAGTGAGCTCCCCCTAGTGGTGGCTGTATAATCTGTATGTAGTGAGCTCCCTCTAGTAGTGGCTATATAATTTATATGGAGTGAGCTCCCCCTAGTGGTGGCTGTATAATCTGTATGTAGTGAGCTCCCTCTAGTGGTGGCTGTATAATCTGTATGTAGTGAGCCCTCTAGTGGTGGCTGTATAATCTGTATGTAGTAAGCTCCCTCTAGTGGTGACTGTATAATCTGTATGTAATGAACTTTCTCTAGTGGTAGCTGTGTAATCTGTATGTAGTGAGCTCCCTCTAGTGGTGGCTGTATAATCTGTACGTAGGGACGCTACTAGTGGTAGCTGTATAATCTATTTGTAGTGAGCTCCCTCTAGTGGTGGCTTTATAATCTGTATGTATTGAGCTCCCCATAGTGGTGGCTATATAATCTGTATGTAGTGAGCTCCCTCTAGTGGTGGCTGTATAATCAGTATGTAGTAAGCTCCCTCTAGTGGTGACTGTATAATCTGTATGTAGGGAGGTCCCTCTAGTAGTGGCTTTATAATCTGTATGTAGTGAGCTCCCTCTAGCGGTGGCTGTATAATCTGTATGTAGTGAGCTCCCTCTAGTGGTGGCTGTGTAATCTGCATGTAGTGAGCTCCCTCTAGTGGTGGCTGTATAATCGGCATATAGTGATCTCCCCCTAGTGGCGGCTGTGTAATCTGTATGTAGTGAGCTCCCTCTAGTGGTGGCTGTATAATCTGTATATACTGAGCTTTCTTTAGTGGTGGCTGTATATTCTGTATGTAGTGAGCTCCCTCTAGTGGTAGCTGTATTATATGTATGTAGTGAGCTCCCTCTAGTGGTAGCTGTATTATATGTATGTAGTGAGCTCCCCCTAGTGGTGGCTGTATATTCTGTATGTAGTGAGCTCCCTCTAGTGGTGACTGTATAATCTGTATATACTGAGCTTTCTTTAGTGGTGGCTGTATATTCTGTATGTAGTGAGCTCCCTCTAGTGGTAGCTGTATTATATGTATGTAGTGAGCTCCCTCTAGTGTTGGCTGTATATTCTGTATGTAGTGAGCTCCCTCTAGTGGTAGCTGTATTATATGTATGTAGTGAGCTACCCTTATTGTTGACCGTATAAACTGTATGTAGTGAACTCCCTCTAGTGGTGGCTTTATAATGTGTATTTAGTGAGCCAGGAGCATTGCTAGAGTCTGAAGAGATCCGGGGCACGAGCCCACGTGAAGCCACGCCCTCACCCCATGAAGCCACGCCCTCGTCACCACTGGGGGGGGGGCATTCACAGTAGTCATTAACCCCTTTCAGCAGTCCCCCCTTCAGTGAATGGGGGACTTCTGTATGGGGATAATAACTACAGTGAAGGGCCTAGCTGTCTGGGCAACCCCACAGATCCCCCATAAGTGTCATCCACAGATCCCCCATAAGTGTCATCCACCATAGATCCCCATAAATGTCATCCACAGATCCCCAAAAAGTGTCATCCACAGATCTCCCATAAGTGTCATCCACAGATCCCCCATAAATGTCATCCACAGATCCCCCATAAGTTTCATCCACAGATCCCCCATGAGTTTCATCCACCACAGATCCCCCATAAGTGTCATCCACCATAGATCCCCATAAATCTCATCCACAGATCCCCCATAAGTGTCATCCACAGATCCCCCATAAGTGTCATCCACAGATCCCCCATAAGTGTCATCCACAGATCCCCCATAAGTGTCATCCACAGATCCCCCATAAGTGTCATCCACAGATCCCCCATAAGTGTCATCCACAGATCCCCATAAGTGTCATCCACAGATCCCCCATAAGTGTCATCCACAGATCCCCCATAAGTGTCATCCACAGATCCCCCATAAGTGTCATCCACAGATCCCCCATAAGTGTCATCCACAGATCCCCCATAAGTGTCATCCACAGATCCCCCATAAATGTCATCCACAGATCCCCCATAAGTGTCATCCACCATAGATCCCCATAAATGTCATCCACAGATCCCCCTAAGTGTCATCCACCACAGATCCCTATAAGTGTCATCCACAGATCCCCTCCCCTCCCAGCACCCCCTGCTAGCTAATTTATTCACTTCACTTGCCTCTGTGTAATCTCGCACAGGTGCACTGGCACAGGCATCGTCGAACGAGGTGCGCTGGAAGACGGCGCATGCGCACTTCGCTCGACGATACCTCTGCCAGTGCACCTGTGCGAGATTACACAGAGGCAAGTGAAGAGAATAAATTAGCTAGGAGGCGGCGCCGTGGGCTGGGGGCATTCGGGGCACTGGACAAAACATCCGGGGCTCCAGCCCCGAATATTTTGACCTAACGACGCCCCTGTAGTGAGCTTCCTCTAATGGTGGCTTTATAATCTGTATGCAGTGAGCTCCCCATAGTAGGGCTGTATAATATGTATATAGTGAGCTCCCTCTAGTCGTGGCTGTATAATCTTTATGTAGTGATCTCACCCTAGTGGTGGCTGTATATTCTGTATCTAGTGAGCTCCCTCTAGTGGTAACTGTATAATCTGTATGTAGTGAGCTCCCCATAGTGGTGGCTGTATAATCTGTATGTAGTGAGCTCCCTCTAGTGGTGACTGTATAATCTGTATGTAGTGAGCTCCCTCTAGTGGTGACTGTATAATCTGTATGTAGTGAGCTCCCTCTAGTGGTGGCTGTATAATCTGTATGTAGCGAGCTCCCTCTAGTGGTGGCTATATAATCTGTATGTAGTGAGCTCCCTCTAGTGGTGGCTGTATAATCTGTATGTAGTGAGCAACCCCTAGTGGTGACTGTATAATCTGTTTATAGTGAGCTCCCTCTAGTGGTGACTGTATAATCTATATGTAGTGAGCTCCCTCTAGTGGATACTGTATAATCTGTATGTAGTGAGCTCCCTCTAGTGGTGACTGTATAATCTGTATGTAGTGAGCTCCCTCTAGTGGTGACTGTATAATCTGTATATAGTGAGCTCCCTCTAGTGGTGACTGTAAAATCTGTATGTAGTGAGCTCCCCCTAGTGGTGACTGTATAATCTGTATGTAGTGAGCTCCCTCTAGTGGTGACTACATAATCTGTATATATTGAGCTCCCTCTAGTGGTGGTTGTATAATCTGTATGTAGTGAGCTCCCTCTAGTGGTGACTGTATAATCTGTATGTTGTGAGCTCCCTCTAGTGGTGGCTGTATATTCTGTATGTAGTGAGCTCCCTCTAGTGGTGGCTGTATAATCTGTATTGTATTAGAAAACAGAATTGTGATGGCACACTCACATTTGGTTGGATAAATAGTATTTATTAGTTACAGTTAGGTACTAGATTGGCTTATTTAATTATATTTTTAATTTTTAATTGTATATATGTATAAAAATTATCTGGACATATGTTAAAAGATATAAAAAATGAGAGAAATAGGTAGAGGAAAAAATATATAGAGGAAAAAATAAATAAAAATAAAAATAAATATAAAAATAAAAATAAAAAATAAAAAATAGTATCAGGTATTCAGAATATTGAAAGAGTCTTATTCAATGAGTCCTGGAATATAGAGTCATATAGTTGGGATGTTTTTCTGGAGTATTTATATTCTTCAGTCCATGTACAGTGACCTTGTAAGTACAAGGTAATCCAATATGTTTTTGATGCAAAAGTAGTCGTGAAAATAGTAAAAAAGCGTGAAAAAAAGGAAATAAGATGAGAAAATAGTGCAAAAATTGGTGCTGGTTCACTCAAATATATAGTGCACGATAAAAAATATATAATAAAAAATTGGATAATCAGTACTGATTAAAAATATAATGGTGTGAGTGATAATATGAACAATGTCAGATATGGAATCTGCATTACTTGTTCTTCCACTCGTTGGATTCACCAATATTGGAACATCCGCCCTTTAATAGTAGAAACGGTACCTTGCTGGTAATATATATAGAATATATATAGAAGTGGTCTTTTATATATTATATAGTTTCTCGGTGCAGTCTATTGATATATTCGTCCCGTTTAATGGAATACTTAGTAATTAGAAGGTTGTACTTTACCCCTCTTCTTCCGTTACGGTGTACTCCTTTGTGCAAGGACCTGCGTGGCGTCCCACGTGATCTCTCGCCTTACCATGTGATGCTGCACGTGATGATGATGCGGGTCAACGTCACACGGTGATGTGGTTCCTGATTGGCCAATCTCCTTTGCTGCGGGGTATTTGAAAAGATTCGCGCTGAGAAGAATATGTTCTTTGCGGAAGTTAAATAATTCCAAGTGGTGGATATCCTTTCGTCCTCACTGCTTCCTTAGACCAGACGCGTTTCGGGACACTTTTGGTCCCTTCCTCAGTGGTTTGTGTTGTATCAGGAGCGAGTGAGGATTTAAATGCTGTTTGCTTTAAGGGGCGTTGCCTTCAATTTGGTTGAGTTGCTTGTAAATCCTGGTTTGGATTTGGTTTGTTTAAATCCTGGTCTGGATTTAGTATGTAGAAAAAATTAAATGAGACTGGGATGCATATAAAGGAAAAAATAGATAAAAATGAATAAAAATAGAAATAAAAATAGAAATGAACTGATGTTTGTTCACATTATTTATGTTGTTCCGTATTTCTTGTTAGGAGTAATCTGTATTACTATTATCCATATATGTCTTGGATCTCATCCCTAGATTTATGCTCACTGTTCTTCCGCTATTTAATGCTTGCGGTTCTTTTGCAAATATGCGGTTACAGTGCGTTTTTTCCCCTTTTTTTTAACAAGTGTTATTTGTTACTTGAAGTCAAATTGTTTGATTTAGGTGGGGAATCTGGTGACTATGTCATATTTAGTCACAGATTTATTATTTGGATCTTTGGTGAATGGTATTTATTGTAGCTTCATTATCTTAGGTTGTTTTATACTTACAATTATAGTTTGGTAGGTGTTTTGTATATTCTGATCTGCGTAATCTAGAACTGATTTGCTTTCTTATTTGTGTCTGTGTCAAAAAAGAATGTTATACCTTTATTGGTATTCCTATGTCCATTACGGTTTTGATGCGGTTTGTGTGCGTTTTTTTCGAAATATTCGTATTTATGGGATTTTTCAAGATTGTTTTGAAATCGGGATTTTCATGTGGATAATTAGATGGATTCCTGCTGTTCCTTGGTTTGCTTTTAATAGTTGTTAATAAAATAGACTATATTTTTATATTTTTACAATTTCTTTGGTGGTTTCTGATGTTTTGTGCATATGATGAGTGTTTGGAAGAGATATTTCATGATGCGTGTGGGCAGAGAGGGGCCTAGATGGGAGAGGAGATAGGGGTGCTGGTAACAGCCTGACCTCTATTTCACTTTCCCAGGGAGGCACCTCCCCAGGGTCACAGGAATCCAAAAATTTCCAATTCCGCGTTTAGCCCTGCAGGTACTAGGGTATCAAATTCATAGATTCTTTTGGATTCATTGCGTGACATGTTACTTATATGATTACCTCCTCTCCATGGTTTGGCAATCTTTTCAAAGGCTGTGAATTTGAGAGATGATGGGTCGCTGTTGTGGTATATTTTGTAATGTTTGGATAGTGTGTGTTGTTCGTATCCTTTTTTGATGTTTGCTATGTGTTCTGATATTCTTTTTTTCAGTTGTCTTTTTGTTCTACCAATGTATTGTTTGCGGCATGGGCATTCCAGTAAATAAATGACGTCTGTGGTATTGCATGTTAGACATTCTTCTATTTCTAATTTGAATGAGTTGTGAGTGGAGCATACTTGTAGAGTTTTTTTGGGAAAATTTGTCACTTTGCAATTGTTACATTGCCCACATCTATTAAATTAAAAATTAAAAATATAATTAAATAAGCCAATCTAGTACCTAACTGTAACTAATAAATACTATTTATCCAACCAAATGTGAGTGTGCCATCACAATTCTGTTTTCTAATACAATACATTCTCGCGGTTTTTAGGTGTACCGGTGATTGAGCACCTCCATCCATATTGACCAATCGGTGAGCCTCAGTAACACTTCTAATCACATTCTATATACACCTATCTGGTGTGCTCCCAATTGATCAAATATGGACATTTGGAGCCATATGGAAAATAAATGCAAGAAAATAGAAACATATTCGTTTGATGACCATAATACAACTTTACTTGACCCAACAATATCGCTTTCGGTTACATTTAAAGAATTAGAAAAACTATTACACAAACAACTAAAACACAGATGGGAAATAAAATCACTTACTCAATGTCTAGAGAGAGGACAGATTCCAAAAGGGTTAACCCTAAACAAAGACCCAGCACAAGATCTTCTCAACACAGAATTCAAAGAAGAATGGGATTCCTGTTTAAAAGCACAATCATGCATCTTGGTAGAATTAATAATAAAAAGAAGAAAACAATTACTAGAAGACACCATCACACAAATAGAAAAACTGAAAGAAAAAATGGAATCGCTCCAAAAAGACGAGGAGTATCACAAATGGGTAGAAAGATTATGTAAAGGTTTAGACTCATTAGAAAAAGAAATAATACATAAAAAAACAAAAAAACTGAGACATTACCAATATGAAGATAATGCCACACAAAATTCCAGATATAACCTATATGAGGAACAAAACAAACAACCAGCAGAATATATAAATTATGCACCATCCAACCACCTCCAAACTCACACCAATACAGACAAAGGAGGAGAACAAGAACATACAAAAGATATAACAAACAATGGCACAAATAGGAAAAATCAAAATTCTACAACGAATAATTCACCCACTCATTACAGTGTGCCAACAACCAACAGATATGAAACACTTGCGACCCCACATTTTTTAGACGTAACTCCCCCCCACCACAAAACCAGACAAAAAGTGACACCGCTACCAATTCCGGGGAAAAAATACAACCAGACTCATTCCCCCACTCACGACTACAATTTGAGACACAGACAAATCAACAACTCGACATACCAATCACGAAGTGGCCCAACACAATACAGACAACAAAACCAATATCACAGGGACCCACCACAGCAAACATGGATCCCATCCAAAACACGCACATACCAAAGAAGAGAAAGATACGAAGAGGAAGAAGAAAATCAATATTCAAACAGACATCACAACAGATAGAACAAGGGGATAACATAGTCAATCTGAGCCAGATAAACCTGACGTCAGATCAAAAAAATGTACTAAATAAGGGACTCAACTTCGCTCCCACAATAAATCTGAACAAATTCTCAACATATATAGGCATTGAAAAATACATTAGAAAATTATGCCTAAAAAAATACCACCTAAAAAACTCACTCATCCCACAGTTATCAGAAAGCAAGGAATACTCACATACAGCACTAAAGAGTAAATCAAAACATTTTCCACGACAGGAAATAAGTCAAGAAATCGCAACATTCCGCAAATGCGTAGAACAGGACATCAGGAAGCTGAAAACATATTCAACTTCAAATAATCTGACAAGAAAAGAAAGGGAATCAATGAAAGTACTCCAAGCAATGGAAGAGATAACCATCCGCCCAGCAGATAAAGGAGGAGCGATAGTTATACTAGACTCCAAAAATTATAACCAAGAATGCACACGCCAACTTATGGACTGTGCAACATATCAAAAGCTAAAACACGACCCTACAGAAGAATATCAAAAGAAATTGGTAGAATATTGCACCACAGGTTTAAATAAGGACATCCTATTAGAACGAGAACACAAATACATCATATCCACACAAAAACGACTACCGGCCTTTTACTGTATACCAAAAATACACAAAAATCCAACTGCTCCCCCCGGAAGACCTATCATCTCAGGGATAGGATCAATAACATCCAACCTGTCAGAATACATAGATAAAATGATACAACCATACGTGAAAATAATTCCCTCCTATATAAAAGATACCACGGCCATCATTACAACACTAGAAGCAATAGAGTACAATGATAACTGGATACTTGGGACACTGGACGTAAATTCTTTATATACAATAATTGATCACACACAGGGTATATCAGCACTCAAGAAACACCTAACTGATCATTCGCCCCTCAAAACAGACCAAATAAATTTCATCACAACTGGAGTCCATTTTATATTAACTCACAACTATTTCATCTATAACTCTGTATTTTACCAACAACAAATTGGCACAGCAATGGGCACCAGATTTGCCCCGAGCTACGCCAACATCTTCATGTCCGAATGGGAACGGGAGGTGATTGGTCCTAGGCTCGGGGCAAGCCTGGCTCTGTGGAGAAGATATATTGACGATGTGATATTCATATGGCAAGATACCGAAAGCTCGTTACAATCATTTTTAAACGAAATCAACACCAACAATCTCAATTTAAAATTCACATCTAACACAACTAAAACCCAAATAGAATTCCTCGACTTAAAAATCCAAATAGAAAACACCAAACTAATATGTAGCACCTACGAAAAACCGGTAATGAAAAATAACCATATTCTATTCTCCAGTTGCCATCTTCCACAATGGTTAAACAATATCCCAACAAACCAATTCAGAAGACTAAAAAGGAACTGCACTCTCAACACCAAATTCGAAGAAGAAGCCACCGAAATGAAAAATAAATTTATAAATAAAAAATACCCAGCCAAATTACTTGACAATGCATTAAATAAAGTTAAAAAAATGGATAGACAGGAATTCTTCAAAGAAAAAGAAGAAATTCCCATACAACAAAAAGAGGAAGCCAGACTAATCTTGCCCTACAATGCCCAACATAAAAATATCGCCAAAATCATTAATAAACACTGGCATCATTTACTCAAAGACAAGACCATAGGTCCAATACTCAATACTATACCACCAATAGTTTACACCAAAGCTCCTAATCTAGGACTAAAAATAGCTCCCACGATAAAACAAAAAGCGAAAAAAGTACATAACAACTGGCTATCTATGAAAGGCTTTTTCAGATGTGGGCAATGTAACAATTGCAAAGTGACAAATTTTCCCAAAAAAACTCTACAAGTATGCTCCACTCACAACTCATTCAAATTAGAAATAGAAGAATGTCTAACATGCAATACCACAGACGTCATTTATTTACTGGAATGCCCATGCCGCAAACAATACATTGGTAGAACAAAAAGACAACTGAAAAAAAGAATATCAGAACACATAGCAAACATCAAAAAAGGATACGAACAACACACACTATCCAAACATTACAAAATATACCACAACAGCGACCCATCATCTCTCAAATTCACAGCCTTTGAAAAGATTGCCAAACCATGGAGAGGAGGTAATCATATAAGTAACATGTCACGCAATGAATCCAAAAGAATCTATGAATTTGATACCCTAGTACCTGCAGGGCTAAACGCGGAATTGGAAATTTTTGGATTCCTGTGACCCTGGGGAGGTGCCTCCCTGGGAAAGTGAAATAGAGGTCAGGCTGTTACCAGCACCCCTATCTCCTCTCCCATCTAGGCCCCTCTCTGCCCACACGCATCATGAAATATCTCTTCCAAACACTCATCATATGCACAAAACATCAGAAACCACCAAAGAAATTGTAAAAATATAAAAATATAGTCTATTTTATTAACAACTATTAAAAGCAAACCAAGGAACAGCAGGAATCCATCTAATTATCCACATGAAAATCCCGATTTCAAAACAATCTTGAAAAATCCCATAAATACGAATATTTCGAAAAAAACGCACACAAACCGCATCAAAACCGTAATGGACATAGGAATACCAATAAAGGTATAACATTCTTTTTTGACACAGACACAAATAAGAAAGCAAATCAGTTCTAGATTACGCAGATCAGAATATACAAAACACCTACCAAACTATAATTGTAAGTATAAAACAACCTAAGATAATGAAGCTACAATAAATACCATTCACCAAAGATCCAAATAATAAATCTGTGACTAAATATGACATAGTCACCAGATTCCCCACCTAAATCAAACAATTTGACTTCAAGTAACAAATAACACTTGTTAAAAAAAAGGGGAAAAAACGCACTGTAACCGCATATTTGCAAAAGAACCGCAAGCATTAAATAGCGGAAGAACAGTGAGCATAAATCTAGGGATGAGATCCAAGACATATATGGATAATAGTAATACAGATTACTCCTAACAAGAAATACGGAACAACATAAATAATGTGAACAAACATCAGTTCATTTCTATTTTTATTTCTATTTTTATTCATTTTTATCTATTTTTTCCTTTATATGCATCCCAGTCTCATTTAATTTTTTCTACATACTAAATCCAGACCAGGATTTAAACAAACCAAATCCAAACCAGGATTTACAAGCAACTCAACCAAATTGAAGGCAACGCCCCTTAAAGCAAACAGCATTTAAATCCTCACTCGCTCCTGATACAACACAAACCACTGAGGAAGGGACCAAAAGTGTCCCGAAACGCGTCTGGTCTAAGGAAGCAGTGAGGACGAAAGGATATCCACCACTTGGAATTATTTAACTTCCGCAAAGAACATATTCTTCTCAGCGCGAATCTTTTCAAATACCCCGCAGCAAAGGAGATTGGCCAATCAGGAACCACATCACCGTGTGACGTTGACCCGCATCATCATCACGTGCAGCATCACATGGTAAGGCGAGAGATCACGTGGGACGCCACGCAGGTCCTTGCACAAAGGAGTACACCGTAACGGAAGAAGAGGGGTAAAGTACAACCTTCTAATTACTAAGTATTCCATTAAACGGGACGAATATATCAATAGACTGCACCGAGAAACTATATAATATATAAAAGACCACTTCTATATATATTCTATATATATTACCAGCAAGGTACCGTTTCTACTATTAAAGGGCGGATGTTCCAATATTGGTGAATCCAACGAGTGGAAGAACAAGTAATGCAGATTCCATATCTGACATTGTTCATATTATCACTCACACCATTATATTTTTAATCAGTACTGATTATCCAATTTTTTATTATATATTTTTTATCGTGCACTATATATTTGAGTGAACCAGCACCAATTTTTGCACTATTTTCTCATCTTATTTCCTTTTTTTCACGCTTTTTTACTATTTTCACGACTACTTTTGCATCAAAAACATATTGGATTACCTTGTACTTACAAGGTCACTGTACATGGACTGAAGAATATAAATACTCCAGAAAAACATCCCAACTATATGACTCTATATTCCAGGACTCATTGAATAAGACTCTTTCAATATTCTGAACACCTGATACTATTTTTTATTTTTATTTTTATATTTATTTTTATTTTATTTATTTTTTCCTCTATATATTTTTTCCTCTACCTATTTCTCTCATTTTTTATATCTTTTAACATATGTCCAGATAATTTTTATACATATATACAATTAAAAATTAAAAATATAATTAAATAAGCCAATCTAGTACCTAACTGTAACTAATAAATACTATTTATCCAACCAAATGTGAGTGTGCCATCACAATTCTGTTTTCTAATACAATACATTCTCGCGGTTTTTAGGTGTACCGGTGATTGAGCACCTCCATCCATATTGACCAATCGGTGAGCCTCAGTAACACTTCTAATCACATTGTATAATCTGTATGTAGTGAGCTCCTTTTAGTGGTGGCTGTATAATCTGTATGTAGTGAGCTCCCCCTAGTGGTGGCTGTATTATCTGTATGTAGTGAGCTCCCTCTAGTGGTGGCTGTATCATCTGTATGTAGTGAGCTACCTCTTGTGGTGGCTGTATAATCTGTATGTAGTGAGCTCCCTCTAGTGGTGACTGTATAATCTGTATGTAGTGAGCTCCCTCTAGTGGTGGCTGTATAATCTGTATGTAGTGAGCTCCCTCTAGTGGTGGCTGTATAACCTGTATGTAGTGAGCTCCCTCTAGTGGTGGCTGTATAATCTGTATGTAGTGAGCTCCCCCTAGTGGTGGCTGTATAATCTGTATGTAGTGAGCTCCTCCTAGTGGTGGCTGTATAATCTGTATGTAGTGAGCTCCTCCTAGTGGTGGCTGTATAATCTGTATGTAGTGAGCTCCCCCTTGTGGTGGCTGTATAATCTGTATGTAGTGAGCTCCCTCTAGCGGTAGCTGTATAATCTGTATGTAGTGAGCTCCCTCTAGTGGTAGCTGTATAATCTGTATGTAGTGAGCTCCCCCTAGTGGTGGCTGTATAACCTGTATGTAGTGAGCTCCCTCTAGTGGTGGCTGTATAATCTGTATGTAGTGAGCTCCCTCTAGTGGTAGCTGTATAATCTGTATGTAGTGAGCTCCCCCTAGTGGTGGCTGTATAACCTGTATGTAGTGAGCTCCCTCTAGTGGTGGCTGTATAATCTGTATGTAGTGAGCTCCCTCTAGTGGTAGCTGTATAATCTGTATGTAGTGAGCTCCCTCTAGTGGTGGCTGTATAACCTGTATGTAGTGAGCTCCCTCTAGTGGTGGCTGTATAATCTGTATGTAGTGAGCTCCCCCTAGTGGTGGCTGTATAATCTGTATGTAGTGAGCTCCTCCTAGTGGTGGCTGTATAATCTGTATGTAGTGAGCTCCTCCTAGTGGTGGCTGTATAATCTGTATGTAGTGAGCTCCCCCTTGTGGTGGCTGTATAATCTGTATGTAGTGAGCTCCCTCTAGCGGTAGCTGTATAATCTGTATGTAGTGAGCTCCCTCTAGTGGTAGCTGTATAATCTGTATGTAGTGAGCTCCCTCTAGTCGTGGCTGTATAATTTGTATTCAGTGAGCTGCCCCTTATTGGTGACCGTGTAAACTGTATGTAGTGAGTTTCCTCTAGTGGTGGCTGTATAATCTGTATGTAGTGAGCTCCCTCTAGTGGTGGCTTTATAATCTGTATGTAGTGAGCTCCCTCTAGTGGTGGCTGTATAATCTGTATGTAGTGAGTTTCCTCTAGTCGTGGCTGTATAATTTGTAATATCTCAGCAATCAGGGTTTGTGGGCCATTAGTCAGACACCTATACCATCATAGGTCGGTAGGACTTTGCATATAGTTCCACATCTACATGGTGTACTTTTCAGTTACTTTACTTTTAATTTTCTTTTCTGACCTTCAGTCATGCCATTAACTCCAGTCACCTCCAGAGCTGCATTTGCAATTCTGTTTTTTTTTTTTAAGCTCTTGTTTTAGATTCCTCCTCTATATTCTCCAGGGCGTACAATGTTTGTGCAAAGCCCTAATGGGATGCATTGAGGAAAATTAAGTGTTTACTCTAGCAGGACTAGACTTTCCCTTTTAGTGCTGGATGCGGTGTTTTAATCAATAAATCATAATTACTAGTGTCCCTAGGACTAAATTACACCTGTTAATCCTGCACCTACCTATATACCTAAGACTTAACTTTTATTAATATACTTCTAATATTGCTAATAGTAACTAAGTGTTTAAAATTTCCAGTGCATCGCAACCATTCACATCTATTTGATTTGCTATTGGGATACTCCCAACCAGATTTGTTGTTCCAGGGTAAGAAACACTAGCGCCTTGCTGGCTGCGCGCTGCCAGTATAGTATAGGCTCTATGTTTCAATTGTCCCTGTACTAGTTGGCTGCAACAATGTACTGTATTAAAACTAGAGCTTCACGCTGCCCCCCGACGGCGTCTTCAGGGGTTAGGGCAGAGTGTGAGCGTGTCTCCTGCCGGCTGGATTATAAGACCTTCGTTGGTGATGTCATCGCTATGAGATCCGCCTGTGGGCGTTATCAGGGTCCACTCTTAGGGAGTGATAGGTGGCATCTCGGGAGCTTCCCCCTGATGACTCCACCTTCCTATGCTTAGCCTTATGATTGGCTTGCGTCATGGGGTTGCGCCGCGCATGTACGGCGGACTTAGACTTTTCCCAAGGTCCACCTCACTGCGCATGCCTGTCGACTTAGTTCCCGGCGCTTCTGATTCCTAATGCTGCCCTTGTCACAGCGCATGCCCTCGGACTTAGTCGCTGGCAACCTCAATCACATCTCCTATCCTTTCCCTATGTATAGTGCCCCTGCATGGATTTGGTGTTCTCTATATATTGCCAATTGTAATCGTTGAGCTGGCTGGTTACGCCTGCGGTTAAGTCCCAAGACATACGCATTGATGAGCGCTGAATTGGGAAGTGGAAACGCAGAAGAAAAACAACAAAGTATGGTGACATGCGCATACGTAGGCCCCGTCTACAGGGCTATTCAACCCCAATGACATGCCCCCTGGCATTGATAACGTACCTGAGTGGAGAAGTCAGGACGCATGCGTGAAGTATCGGGTCGGCAGCGCCAGCGTCTAAGTCCGAGGGCATGCGCTGTGACAAGCGCAGCATTAGGAATCGGAAGCGCCGGGAACTAAGTCGACAGGCATGCGCAGTGAGGTGGACCTTGGGAAAAGTCTAAGTCCGCCGTACATGCGCGGCGCAACCCCATGACGCAAGCCAATCATAAGGCTAAGCGTAGGAAGGTGGAGTCATCAGGGGAAGGCGCCCCGAGACGCCACCTATCACTCCCTAATAGTGGACCCTGATCACGCCCACAGGCGGATCTCATAGTGATGACATCACCAACGAAGGTCTTATAATCCAGCCGGCAGGAGACACGCTCACACTCTGCCCTAACCCCTGAAGACGCCGTCGGGGGGCAGCGTGAAGCTCTAGTTTTAATACAGTACATTGTTGCAGCCAACTAGTACAGGGACAATTGAAACATAGAGCCAATACTATACTGGCAGCGCGCAGCCAGTAAGGCGCTAGTGTTTATTACCCAGGAACAACAAATCTGGTTGGGAGTATCCCAATAGCAAATCAAATAGACGTGAATGGTTGCGATGCACTGGAAATGTTAAACACTTAGTTACTATTAGCAATATTAGAAGTATATTAGTAACAGTTTACACTAGCAGAGTGCTTAGGGCTTCCTGAGGCACCAGGGCCCAAGTACAACTAGAATGCAAGTCCTATTCATGTTTACTGGCTGGCTCCCTCTGCTGGTGGGTGAGGTAAATGCACTTTATTCTCTAGCTTTCATAGAATGCAGTTAATATTTGCAGAATAAAGCTTGGTGTGCAGCGTGAGCAGCTGTGATTCAGCATAATGTGGGCTGCGCTTCCCCGTGTGAGAGCACAATGATGAATTTAGGCAGATAAATGACGCCCGGCAATGCTGAACTGTGACACAAGCTTGGGTCATGCTGACGTAAATTGGTCCTGGACCAGAACAGATTATAATCTCAGAGTACTACTAGTGCCCTCTAATGGTTGTCCTGGGAATGGCAGCATGAAGAGCTGATGTATAGGTGAACGTGCTAGGGTTGCACCGGCTATCGAATTATCGATACCCAATGGATACTTTTGTTCCGGTATTGATTCGATGCCGGGATTTGACATTTACCGACACTAGGCTGCACTACTGCACAGCCTAGTATCAGAGAACATGGCGCACGCTGCTGTCAGCGCGCGCCATGTTCTCCTCAGCAGCACAGGGGAGAAGGAGTCTCTCTCTCCCTCCCTCCTGTGCCACCGCTGCCAATAAGAAGAGAGACGGGAGGAGGAGGGGCTGTGGCCACTGCGCCACCAATGATGATATGTAACCCTTTAATAGAAATATAGGTGGTAGGTGCCGGCACTTGAGGAGTTAAATGCTGCGCATCGCAGTGTCCCGTCATAGAGGTCGGGTGTCGGCCGTGTGATTCTGGCGCCGGCACCCGCCTCCTGTATCTGTATTAAAAGGTTACTTATCTTCATTGGTGGCACAGTGCCCCCACCAACCCTAGTATTAAAGTCATTGGTGGCAGTGGCCACAGGGTCCCTTCCTCCTCATTGGTGGCAGCTCCGATTGGTTACCATTGCAGCCAGGACTCTGCTGAAGCTGTCCATGGTCAGCTCCTTGCTGCTGTGTGCACTATGCCCAGGGCAGCAGGGAGAGTGTGAGGACCTAGTCACCCTAATAGATCAGGGTAAATTGGACAAGGGATGAAAAGATCCCAGGTTCTAGCCCCTAAGGGGGAAATAGTTATAAAAAAAAACAAACCCCAAAACATTCAGTATAAATCACCAACTTTACCAAAAACAAAATATATAATAAAATATATAAACAATAAATAAATGAACATATCACATATTGCCACGCCCAAAAAGTCCAAACGATTAAAATATAAAAAAAACCTCCTATGCGGAGAAAATAAAAATAAAAACTGCGCGATTCGTCATTTTTTAGTCACCTTGTCCCCCCCCCCCCCAAAAAAAAAAAGGATCCGACTGTTCAGTTATGGACCAAATGTTCCATAAAATGCGGAATGCACCCATTTTTTTTGTTTTATTATTTTTGCGTGGTATCGAACGGTATTGAGTATCGTAATACTTTTTATGGTATAAAAATTGAATCAAAATGTTGGTATCGTGACAACCCTAGTAGGGGCACTACCGTTTAGTGGAGATCCCAGTTTGATGAATGAGATGGAAGGGGATATCTATGGTAGGAAGATATTCGAATCAATCGTTCTGAGTAACAGAAATATCCAGCCAACTCTGGAAGGTTTAATGTCGGCCCTCGGCCAGTAATGTGGCACTTTTGTCATGTGACTTTTGATTTATGCATGTGCAAAGGCTTATAGCAAGTTTCGGAAGGGACCTCAAAACCTACTATAACTGCAAAAATAGTGGTGGCTGTATAATCTGTATGTAGTGAGCTCCCTCTAGTGGTGGCTTTATAATCTGTATGTAGTGAGCTCCCTCTATTGGTGGCTGTGTAATCTGTATGTAGTGAGCTCCCTCTAGTGGTGACTGTATAATCTGTATGTAGTGAGCTCCCTCTAGTGGTGACTGTATAATCTGTATGTAGTGAGCTCCCTCTAGTGGTGGCTTTATAATCTGTATGTAGTGAGCTCCCTCTGTTGGTGGCTGTATAATCTGTATATAGTGAGCTCCCTCTAGTGGTGGATGTATAATCTGTATGTAGTGAGCTCCCTCTAGTGGTGGCTGTATAATCTGTATGTAGTGAGCTCCCTCTAGTGGTGGCTGTATAATTGCATGATTTTCCTATTATATGACGTAAAGTCATGATTTTATTAAAGACACGGAGGCGAGTATTGCATCACACTTTCTTTACTTCATACCCAGCAGCAAAGAGTTAACATGAAAAATTAAGGGCAAACCCCCCAAACGACCCCTCCCATAATCAGTCCATAAATAGGTCCTCCTTCCACACATCTTCCTCTTTCTTTGATGTGACCAGCCAACGAACACGAAACCGAAAACACCTCTAAACGAACTCCAACTGGGATCCGCGGAATTAGAAACTGAACCTCAGAACTGAACCAGAACAGCGGCAAGCCGGACGACGAACATCTCGGAACCAAGACAGAACGAAGACCAGGAATCAGCCTGAGAAAAAACAACAGAAATAAAAGACGGTAATACATGGAATCTGAAATCATATCCAATCATGTGGCGAGAGGAATCAAATACAAAACACCAAGGAATAAAGCACCAAACAAAATATAATAGACAGTAAATAAATAATATAATACATTCAACAAAAAATACGAGAATATGAACTTCCGAATCCAACCATAAAAGAGGGGGGGAAGAAAAAATAGGGTGGGCAATACTCGCCTCCGTGTCTTTAATAAAATCATGACTTTACGTCATATAATAGGAAAATCATGCAATTTTATAACAAGACACGGAGGCTTCGTATTGCAAGTTTAAAGCGACGACATCACAGAAGAAAAAGCATGAGGAGGCGGCCTGAAATAGAAATCCCTAAATGTCGAAGCCCTAGACCAATCCGCCAACCGAAGTACATCCTCTAAGCGAGCGCCGGCGACCGTCATGGAGGTAGCCGCGGCTCCCCGAACCGAATGCGCTGTGAAAATCGACGTATCCACACCGGCCAGAGATAAAATCCACTTGACCCAACGGGATAAGGTGACCGCGGTGACCGGAAGGAAAGGTCTGCGGAAAGAAACGAAAAGCTGTGGGGAAAGCGGATTACGTAAGGAAGCTGTGCGTCTCAAATATTCCTGCAAACAGTGCACCAGACAAAGGGGCATGTTATCCGGAAAGGCCGGATAGGAAACCGACCGTATACTCGTTTTGGTGCGGCGAGAGATGTTGAAGGACACCCCACCCGGAGTAAAAGACAAGGCATCGAAATCCAAGGCTCGCACGTCTGAGACCCTTTTGCAGGAAATCAAGCAAAGAAGGGTGACCAGTTTGGCCGAAAGCTGACGAAGGGACAAATCCGAGTTAGGAGGCCAAGCCGAGAAAAAACAAAGTACCAGCATAACATCCCAGGAAGTAGTGAAACGGGGCCTGGGCGGACGAGATAGCCGAGAACCTTTAAGAAGACGACAGACCAAGGGATGTCGACCCGCCGGACAGCCCGCAAAACCTTGGTGGCGAGAAGATATGGCGGAACGGAAGAGGTTAATGGATCTATAGGCTTTACCTTCATCAAAAAGGGACGACAAGAACTCGAGCATGTCCGTCACAGGCGCTGTAAAGGGATCCAGACTCCGGCCCATGCACCAATCAGACCACCGCCTCCAGGCTGACTGATAAGCCCGTCGGGTGCCGGGGGCCCATGCGTTCTCCAAGAGGATATGAGCCGTTCTCGATAGGCCCGAGACAGTCCACTGATCCCCGAAACTCTGCACGCGAGGAGAGTGAGGGAACCGTCTGACATCAGCGGGTGACGTTGGTCCAGGGGTCCGCGAAGGAGATCCGGAAACGATGGAAGAAGCCGGGGGTCTTCCACAAGAAGTTCCAGGAGTTGAGGAAACCACGATTGGGCCTGCCAAAAGGGTACCACCAGCACCACCTCCGCCCGTTGACGTCGAACCTGAGACAGCACTCGCGGGATGAGAGCAAATGGAGGGAACGCGTAAGCCTGCTGATCCGACCAATCCTGTAGGAGGGCGTCTACCGCTTCCGAAAGGGGGTCCGGTCTCCAACTGTAGAAACGTGGAAGCTGCGCGTTCCATCGAGAGGCAAAAAGATCTATAGACAGGGGTCCCCAAATCGACAAGATGGAGGAGAATACCGTTGGATCTAACCTCCAGTCGCTGAAATCCGACGAGTGGCGTGAGCTCCAGTCCGCGAAGGTATTGTGAAGTCCTGGAATATGTTCTGCGACCACCGTGAAGCCTTTGTCGAGGCAAAAGGCCCAAAACTCCTTCGCCAGATGGGTCAGTATCGAAGAATGGGTGCCCCCCATGGCATTCACATAACGCACCGCAGACACATTGTCCATCCTGAGCCGGATGCACGCCGATATCCTGTCGTTGGTGAAGCTGCGTATGGCGAAAGATCCTGCCAACAGTTCCAGAGCATTTATATGGAGGTGAGTTTCGGTGCCTGACCAGGGACCTCCGGTGGAGACCCCATTGCAGTACGCACCCCAGCCGAGAAGGCTGGCATCCGACTCCACAATCAGATCGGGTTGGGGTCCCACGATGGCTTTGCCGTTCCACGCGTCGAGGTTGGATATCCACCACGCCAGTTCGTCCCTCGTCTCGAGATCCAGAGACACGAGATCCGCATAAGAAGCCCCCGCTTGCAAGTGTGCAATCTTGAGCCGTTGCAACGCCCTGTAGTGAAGAGGAGCCGGGAAAATCGCTTGGATGGAAGAGGAGAGGAGTCCGATAATGCGAGCTAAGTGCCGAAGGGACAACCGAGGGAGTCTCAGAGCGTGACGAAGCTCCTTCCGTATGGATTTGACCTTGGCTCGAGGTAGGAAGAGGGACAGTTCGGTGGAGTCCACAACAAAACCCAGAAACTCTATTGACCTGGAAGGCTGCAGACAGGACTTCTCGGTGTTGATGACAAAACCAAGACCTGTAATGAGAGACATTGCAGAGTGTAGGTGAGAGCGGAGTTCGGACGGGGATTGAGCCATGAAGAGGATGTCGTCCAGATAAATCACCAGACGAACACCCTGACTGCGGAGCCAAGCTACAACGGGTCTCATCAACTTGGTAAAACACCAAGGGGCGGATGAGAGGCCAAACGGTAGGCACGTGAACTGCCAGAGGAGGCTGTGCCAGCGGAACTGCAGGAGAAGCCTGGACTGGGGGGAGATCGGTACCGTCAGGTAGGCATCCTTCAGGTCCAACTTCGCCAACCAGTCCCCAGGGAGAAGAAGGTCCCTGAGCAGATGAATCCCTTCCATCTTGAAATGGCCGTAACATATAAATCTGTTCAGACTCCGTAAATTTATTACCGGACGGAATTGGCCTCCCTTCTTTTCTACTAAAAAGATAGTGCTGATCACCCCGACTGAATGAGGAGGAGCCCTCTCTATCGCTCCTTTGACCATAAGGGAATGGAGTTCTAGGTCCAAGAGAGACCGGGCCGAGTCCGCCAAGACCAGCGGACGAGGCTCTGGAAGCGATAACTGTGGGACCACCAACTCTATCTGGAAACCTTGAACCGTGGCCAGCACCCACGGATCGGATGTGACACGGCGCCAGGCGGGCAAAAAATGTCGGAGTCTGCCCCCGATACAATGGCTGGAAGAAAACCATAGATTTTGAGGACTTACCGAGTGGACGTCTGGAACCAACAGCGCCTCTGAATCCCCTTGGACGGTAAGATTGGCCTCTAGAAGGGAAGAAGGAGGACTGCTGCCTCTGGTCCTGGAACGATGAACGTTGTTGATAGGGGCCTCGAGCGTTTCCGCGCGACTGGAAATGGGCACGGCCGGACAGACGGCCCCTGAAGCTGCCGGCCCTGCTAGAGACACGCCCCTGGAAAACCCGGCGCATGGAGCTTTGCGCCTTGTCAAGAGCGGTAAATGCTCCCACAAACTTCCCTAAATCCTTGATGAAATTATCTCCAAAGAGGAGCCCCTGAGCTTCCTTGCCCGCCTCAGTTAGCGCCATATTGGATAATTTGGGCTCAATCTTCATAAGAAGAGCTTTCCTTCGTTCAATTGAGAGGGAGGAATTGACATTCCCTATTAAACAAATGGCGCGCTGCGCCCAGCCACTTAGTTCTTCTGGGTCAATGGCCGTACCCTCAGATCTGGCAGTTTCCGCCATTTCAAAAATTTTTGTCAGGGGTCCCAGGCTGTCCAGGAGCTTGTCCTGACAAGCCCTGAGGGCCGAATCAAGGCCTTTGCGTGGATTAAAGCCCGACTTTGAGAGAAATTGGATCATTTTGGGATCCACGTTTGGCGTTTCGCACACCTTATTAGGTATTAGGGGTCGGGGGCATTCTGCCTTCAACTTATTCCGGGTCTCTTTGGAGAGCGGTTTCCTCACTCTATTCTCGAAATACTGAGCAACGTGAGGTATGGGCAACCATTCAGCCGACCTGGGATGGTGCAGGCTGTCGGGGTCAAACAGGGGTTCACCCTGGGGATCAACAAGGGAGTCGGGCCCTGAGGTACCAGCTTCTGGACCTGTGCCAGAGGGGCGGGGAGGGGGGGAGAAACCCGTAAACCCGTCAGCCACCTGGATCCCTTCTAGATCCATATCAGAGGCATAAAGATCCTCATTCAAATCCTCCTCATTTGACTCAATATCAGAGTCAGAGCTAGGCTCGGGACGAGACCGAGCGGACTTCCAGTGACGCGCTTTTTCCGCCTGGCGCGGGCAGGCTCTTTTACGTGACCTTAGCACGTCGTCTCTTGATGGAGCTAAGCCATCTGTATCAACAGTTCTGGAGGTAGTAGGAGCCGGGGCAGCGGCGGGAGTGGCGACTGGGTTCTGCGCTCTAAGCGCCTGAGAAACTGACTGAGAAATAATAGTAGACATATTACCCATGGCGTTGGCAATAGCTGAGGAAATGGATTGCTGCAAATCCAGAACCTGAGGCTCAGCTTGCCTGGGGTTAGAATCAATAGGAGGCGTAATTGGAATGGGGTCAGGATTTACTAGGGGCAGGGGGGTGTCACTGGTGAGAGACATGATAAGGAGTTAGTCACTCCTGTAGGAAGACAGACCAGCAAGAACAGAAAAGGGCAGAGATCAAGCTCAATCAGCCTCCGGCAACGATGTGGCGTGCAGGGACGGAGGACCGGAACAGGAAGAGGGAGGGGAGGGGGGGGAACACGCCCCCCTCCTCAACCGGGTGTAAAAAGATGGCGGCCGCCAACGCCTGCGCTGCAGTAACAGAAGGAGGCAGACGGGAGGAGCAAGATGGCGCCCGAGATCTCGGGCCCGGCGCGACCCGCCCCTCTAGTGAACGCCGCCGAAATCCCGCGGATCGCGAGATTTCGAACGGCAAGAAGCGCGACCGCTATGGGGAACAGAGGAGCAATGGCGCCGGCCAGACCAGGTACGGGAGTGAAAAAAAAAGGGGGGGGGGTAGCGATACGAAGGAAAAACTGTGTTAACAAGCGACACACAAGAGCTTGAACTGGCAAGTGGAGACAAAACGCGAAGAAACAGACTAAAACAGAAGGACAGAAGTCTGCCCCCATACTGGGTAAATAGAACAAGCACGATATTAAAGATAAAACATCAAAATCATAGGTTAACAAAATCTCTAGCGTTCAATAAAATCAACATAAGAATAAGGGGTACTCATCTGCTGGGGAGCAGCAAAGAAAGAGGAAGATGTGTGGAAGGAGGACCTATTTATGGACTGATTATGGGAGGGGTCGTTTGGGGGGTTTGCCCTTAATTTTTCATGTTAACTCTTTGCTGCTGGGTATGAAGTAAAGAAAGTGTGATGCAATACGAAGCCTCCGTGTCTTGTTATAAAATCTGTATGTAGTGAGCTCCCTCTAGTAATGGCTGTATAATCTGTATGTAGTGAGCTCCCTCTAGTGGTGACTGTATAATCTGAATGTAGTGAGCTCCCTCTAGTGGTGGATGTATAATCTGTATGTAATGAGCTCCCTCTAGTGGTGGCTGTATAATCTGTATGTAGTGAGCTCCCTCTAGTGGTGGCTGTATAATCTGTATGTAGTGAGCTCCCTCTATTGGTGGCTGTATAATCTGTATGTAGCGAGCTCCCCCTAGTGGTGACTGTATAATCTGTATGTAGTGAGCTCCCTCTAGTGGTGATTACATAATCTGTATATATTGAGCTCCCTCTAGTGGTGGTTGTATAATCTGTATGTAGTGAGCTCCCTCTAGTGGTGACTGTATAATCTGTATATAGTGAGCTTCCTCTAGTGGTAGTTGTATAATATGTATGTAGTGAGCTCCCTCTAGGGGTGACTGTATAATCTGTATGTAGTGAGCTCCCTCTAGTGGTGGCTGTATATTCTGTATGTAGTGAGCTCCTTTTAGTGGTGGCTGTATCATCTGTATGTAGTGAGCTCCCTCTAGTGGTGGCTGTATAATCTGTATGTAGTGAGCTCCCTCTAGTGGTGACTGTATAATCTGTATGTAGTGAGCTCCCTCTAGTGGTGACTGTATAATCTGTATGTAGTGAGCTCCCTGTGGTGGTGGCTGTTTAATCTGTATGTAGTGAGCTCCCTCTAGTGGTAGCAGTATAATCTGTATGTAGTGAGCTCCCTCTAGTGGTGGCTGTATAATCTGTATATAGTGAGCTCCCTCTAGTGGTGGCTGTATCATCTGTATGTAGTGAGCTCCCCCTATTGGTGGCTGTATAATCTGTATGTAGTGAGCTCCCTCTAGTGGTGACTGTATAATCTGTATGTAGTGAGCTCCCTCTAGTGGTGGCTGTATAATCTGTATGTAGTGGGCTCCCTCTAGTGGTGGCTGTATAATCTGTATGTAGTGAGCTCCCCCTAGTGGTGGCTGTATAATCTGTATGTAGTGAGCTCCTCCTAGTGGTGGCTGTATAATCTGTATGTAGTGAGCTCCCTCTAGTGGTGGCTGTATAATCTGTATGTATTGAGCTCCCTCTAGTGGTGGCTGTATAATCTGTATGTAGTGAGCTCCCTCTAGTGGTGGCTGTATAATCTGTATCTAGTGAGCTCCCTCTAGTGGTGGCTGTATAATCTGTATGTAGTGAGCTCCCTCTAGTGGTGGCTGTATAATCTGTATGTAGTGAGCTCCCTCTAGTGGTGGCTGTATAATCTGTATGCAGTGAGCTCCCTCTAGTGGTGGCTGTATAATCTGTATGCAGTGAGCTCCCTCTAGTGGTGGCTGTATAATCTGTATGTAGTGAGCTCCCTCTAGTGGTGGCTGTATAATCTGTATGTAGTGAGCTCCCTCTAGTGGTGGCTGTATAATCTGTATATAGTGACCTCCCTCTAGTGGTGGCTGTATAATCTGTATGTAGTGAGCTCCCTCTAGTGGTGGCTGTATAATCTGTATGTAGTGCGCTCCCTCTAGTGGTGCTGTATAATCTGTATGTAGTGAGCTCCCTCTAGTGGTGGCTCTATAATCTGTATGTAATGAGCTCCCTCTAGTGGTGACTGTATAATCTGTATGTAGTGAGCTCCCTCTAGTGGTGGCTGTATAATCTGTATGTAGTGTGCTCCCTCTAGTGGTGGCTGTATAATCTGTATGTAGTGAGCTCCCTCTAGTGGTGGCTGTACAATCTGTATGTAGTGAGCTCCCTCTAGTGGTGGCTGTATAATCTGTATGTAGTGAGCTCCCTCTAGTGGTGGCTGTATAATCTGTATGTAGTGAGCTCCCTCTAGTGGTGACAGTATAATCTGTATGCAGTGAGCTCCCTCTAGTGGTGGCTGTATAATCTGTATGTAGTGAGCTCCCTCTAGTGGTGGCTGTATAATCTGTATGTAGTGAGCTCCCTCTAGTGGTGGCTGTACTATCTGTATGTAGTGAGCTCCCTCTAGTGGTGGCTGTATAATCTGTATGTAGTGAGCTCCCCCTAGTGGTGGCTGTATAATCTGTATGTAGTGAGCTCCCTCTAGTGGTGGCTGTATAATCTGTATGTAGTGAGCTCCCTCTAGTGGTGGCTGTATAATCTGCATGTAGTGAGCTCCCTCTAGTGGTGACAGTATAATCTGTATGTACTGAACGAATCTTTGACAACTTTGAACTGCAAGGATGTGTTATCCGTGGAGTAGAGGATTTTAGCCACTTCAAAGAAAACTACCAGAGATACTTCAATTTCCATGATAACTTCTCTGTGTATTCTTTCCAGGGGAGGAGAACTTTAAACACCCCCAACACACACACCCTGGTCTTGTCTACAGCTGGTTTTTGTTACAGTGTTTTTTCACTGTTTGCCCGGAGATACACAGAAGCGATAAACTGTGGGCGAGAAGCAGGTTTTCTCATCCCCGCTCCCCAGATGCTTATTTTATCGAATTAACTATTCATTAGCTGTCCTCCAGAACCCAGCTGGACGGCAGCGTCGCCTGCTCTCTTGTAGCAGCCATGTGCAGGAGGATAAATAATATATAGAACATGTCTGAGCGCTGCGCACATTCATAATTCACGAGCAAAAAGTGGAAACGCGCTCATTATCGCACCGACAATCCCCCCCACACCAGCCTGAGTGATAGGTCTTTATACCTGGCATGCAATAGTGCAGGGATATGCACCGAAACTACCACTCCCAGAATCCTCCTTTCACTTCTATAAGCGTTAGCCGAGCAGGTGTGCATGCTGGGAGTTGTAGTTTCACAGCAGCTGGAGTGCCAAAGGTTGCTGATCCCTTCTATGGTGTACCGTACAAAAATGGCAGCATCATCACTAGAGATGAGCGAATTTCATATTTTGAAATTCGTCTATGCATCGTTTACTGGTAAAAGCAGAATTGCGTTATGGATTCCGTTACCACGGACCATAACGCAATTCAATGACGGAATGCCTTTTTTTGCAGACCGTATATGGAACCATTCATTTCAATTGGTCCGCAAAAAAAAAAACGGATGGTACTCTGTGTGCATTCCGTTTCCGTATATATGTCCGTATTTCCGTTCTGCAAAAAA
>NW_025334542.1:0-44639 GCF_014858855.1 Bufo gargarizans
TGCAGTCAGGTATGGAGCGGGGCATCAGTGATGATCACTGGATAATATATCAAGGGTGCAGAAAAAGAACTATAGTGCCCTCGAGCAGGGAGTACTTTGATGTTTGGACATTTGTGGACATTTCCCTATTTCCTGTCACGATTTGGAGGTCCCAAGAGAGACCTCTGCGTCGTCAAGCAAAAAACAAACAAAACTCAGGTACAGACACACAACAGTTTATTGCACAAACAGAATCCAAGGAGGAAAACACAGGGAAATTGAGAGCTCTATGTACCGTCCGCACAGTGGGAGGAAAACCCCCACTGCGCCACGGTCTAGTAATACTCCAGAGGGGCGTGACTAAGCAACTCCTGGTATTCACTAGGGCCCCAGATGGTAGGATTAGGCTTTGCCACAGGGAGTTGCCCTGTGGCAACTAAATCCGATACCTAAAAGCACCATGAAGAGGGAAACAAAAACAGAAAGCACACACACCACAGATAAGCAGAAAACAGAACACAAAAACTCTGTGAAAGTTCACTTGTTCATTCCCGTCCTCTTTCCTGTGTTTTGTTATCTGTTCTGCCAGTTATGATTTACTTACCTTGTGTGTATTCATGTCTCTGTTCAGCAAGCCCTCTCTGCACCTTTCTTTGCAGCAGAGTGCCATGAGTAAGGCCACGCAGTATACCACTGGTGGAGCTAGTCCTTCTCTCCTCATTGCCACTCCTGTTCCCTTGCGTGAACTCCTGCTTGTGTTTTTAGTTGCCTGCTTGTATTTGCCTGTTTATGTTTGCCTATGTACCGTCGGTACCTTCTGGTACCTGTTGTCCGTTTGCTCCTGTTGTCACTGTCTAGTTCACACTCCAGAGTGGACCCTGGCAACTCCCTGCGGCAAAGCCTAACCCTACCATCTGGGGCCCATAGTGAATACCAGGAGTTGCTTAGTCATGCCCCTGTGGAGTATTACTAGACAGTGGCGCAGTGGGGGTTTTGCTCCCACTGTGCGGACGGTACATACAGCTTTCTATTTCCCTGTGTTTTCCTCCTTGGATTCTGTTTGTGCAATAAACTCTTGTGTGTCTGTACCTGAGTTTTGTTTGTTTTTTGCTTGACGACGCGAAAAATATAGCCCTGGGGGAAAAGTGTCTCGCCTGTAGTTCTCCTCTGTACTCTCAGTGGGTAAAAGGTCCTTCAGCTATTATCATTTCAGAACTGCATTGATACTATAGCGTTTGCATTATCATTGCAGTTCCAGTTTAAGGTAACCTCCTGAAAGACCGTCTAACCAGAAATGAGCCCAGTAGGGCAGATTACTAGTCTGGACCAGAATGTGAGGTCTGTGTGTCCAGGATGCTGCTGCCTTCATTAGATCTCATCTATCAACAGAACTTTATTCCTGGACTGTTATGTCCTTCCACAACTCAGAAGAGATTGCCTTCCTTGCACTGGTGTAGACTTATGCTGTGGAGTGTGTGCCCCCCTCCCCATGCATACTGTGCACTGGTTGCTCTCCTACCTCTCTATACAGAGACAGTACTGCCTGGTGATCTGCCTTTCCTGAAGACCTAGATGCTTCTTCCACACTCTGATCTGCTGTGTACAACTTCCTCCCCCTCCCTGCCGCTACCTGTAACACTGAGAGAAGGGAGGGGGAGAGCAGAGAGAGCCACCAGAAACAGGAGCTGTGCTCTGATGGCTGTCAGAATCAGCAGCTAGGTGAAGGACTTACCATCTGCAGAAGAAAGCTGGACAGAAAGTGTTAATGAAGATGATTTAGAAAGTTGGTGAAGTTTACATTTAGGAAGCACGCAAAACGCAAAAAAAAAAAATTCAGTGCAGTGGTGTCTATGGCCTTAAGAGCTTAGTATAGTGACACGCTTCACTTACTGCTTCACATTTTCTTGTGCCAGTTTTGCAAAACTATGATACTGTTCCTGAAATTTTGCAATAGTGCAGCATTTATGAACATGGTTCTGTGATGATGACAGCAAAAAAGGCTACAAAATCCTTACCGGTGGACCATTAGACAAAATCTGACCGGGCCTCTTCTGTGGTGGTGGTGGTGGGTGACCTATCATTAATCACAAACTGTTGTGGAGCTACACAGAGCCAGTTGCTTGGAGGCTGGCAGAACTCATGGGGGTGTGGTCTAATAAGCTCCACCCTCGCAGAGCCAACTGCATCCAGGGTTCATCTCAATGACATCTTACAATAGGGAATATCTGTTTTCCGTGAAATTTCTATATATCCATACCAAGTGCGGATCTCTGGATCTCAATGTGTAAATATAAAGTCTAGTCACGTACCAGCGCCAAAATATTAGAAGTTATAAACCACCAGTATTGTACCAGACGAAATAGCAGAGCTGGGACACCCAGAGTGCAGATGGGTATCATGACTGTTTGCCTTCTGTGCCTTCTGATGGCAGCACAGATGGAAAACTGGTACCAATGTCTTTTTCCTGTTATTTATCTGGAAGCTAAGCTTTAGGCTGCTGTATGCTGGGCTGGTTTAGTTGAGCGGTACCCACAAGACTATGCAAAACTAATACTTATTAGCCTGGTTTATGGGTTGGTGTGATACCAGTACAATCCGGCCTTCTACCATATCAGATCTGCATGTAGTTCTCATTGAGAGGTATCTGCATACAGCAGCCCATATCTCAGCTTTCTGTATTTATATATATTGTTGGAGTGTGGGGGAGGTTTGGGATTAACCTTGTGTTGTTTTGCGCAGGAAGATTTGATCCTTAGGAATTATATTTGAAAAATTAAGGTAGAAATCACAGAGAACAACTGCAAAAGATGATTGTTATCGGCTGAAAAGATCGGACACCCTCTGGGCGATATAACCTGGTGGACCCCTGTAATCCTGACAGGAGGAGGGCTTCAGGCAAAGCAGCTGATTGGCCAAGAAAGGTCACATGAAAGGCTCCTAGTGCTTGGGAGTGACCACTAAATGGGACTGTAGAACGGGAGGAGGGCAACGACAACCTCTGAATACTACAGACAGAGGAGTATAGCTGTTGTCAGGTTTCTATTTACTACTCACAGTTTATAACCTCATTCACTTGGTGCAGAAAGTGTGAGAATTATTAGATAAAGGTGGACTTGCCCTTTAATAAGGAGTCTGTATAAGGGGCCATTTCTATAGGCTGTAAACATTATAGCATACAGGATACTGATACAGCCCTGTTGTACACATTACACATACAGCTCTGCTGCGCACACATTCACACACAGCACCACCGTACACATTACACATACAGCTCTGCTGCGCACACATTCACACACAGCACCACCGTACACATTACACATACAGCTCTGCTGCGCACACATTCACACACAGCACCACCGTACACATTACACTTACAGCTCTGCTGCAGCCTGCATACATTACCCACACTCAGCGCTGTTGTACACATTACACATACAGCTCTGCTGCGCACACATTCACACACAGCACCACCGTACACATTACACTTACAGCTCTGCTGCAGCCTGCATACATTACCCACACTCAGCGCTGTTGTACACATTACACATACAGCTCTCCTGCACACACATTCACACACAGCACCACCGTACACATTACACATACAGCTCTGCTGCAGCCTGCATACATTACCCACACTCAGCGCTGTTGTACACATTACACATACAGCTCTGCTGCGCACACATTCACACACAGCACCACCGTACACATTACACATACAGCTCTGCTGCGCACACATTCACACACAGCACCACCGTACACATTACACATACAGCTCTGCTGCACACACAGCACCACCGTACACATTACACATACAGCTCTGCTGCAGCCTGCATACATTACCCACACTCAGCGCTGTTGTACACATTACACATACAGCTCTGCTGCGCACACATTCACACACAGCACCACCGTACACATTACACATACAGCTCTGCTGCAGCCTGCCTACATTACCCACACTCAGCGCTGTTGTACACATTACACATACAGCTCTGCTGCACACACAGCACCACCGTACACATTACACATACAGCTCTGCAGCAGTTTGTACAGACAGTTCTTCTGACCAAGTCCAGTGCTGACTTCTACACACAGGATCATGACATCATCAAAAGGTCCTTTATACTACGGTCAGGTCCTGTAGCTCTGTAGGGTCCACCATAACATCTGCCTTTCAGGGGTGTGAGGAGGTGAGTGATTACCGACATTCCTCACCGAGTCCCACTGCCTGCACCATCCACCGCCACAACACAGCACCCCTGTCCGGCTGCGCACGCGCTACCTCCACCTCTGTGACTCACTGTGGGAGCGCGGCAGGTGTGCGGCGCTGAAGCACTCCTTCTCTTCCGCGACCCCTATAGCTACGCCAGTGCTTCTGCATCACCTGAGTGTACAAGATACTGACAGATGTAATGGCAAGAGAAGACTTAGGGTACTTTCACATGAGCGTTTTCCGGTGTTGAGTTCAATACTGGAAAAACCGGATCAGTTTTATCCTAATGCATTCTGAATGGAGAGCGATCCGTTCACAATGCATCAGTTCAGTCCCTCTTATGCTGCAGTTTTATCTCCGGCCAAAAATACTGAACAATTGCCATCTCCGGCATTATGTGCTCCGGCAAAACGGATCCGGCTTTCTGGTCTGCGCATGCCCAGACCTTTAAAAATGAAAAAAAAATGAATACCGTCTGACAAATGCCATCCATTTGCGTCCGCATTGCCGGCGACTGAACTGCCTGCCGGAATCCTCTGCCGCAAGTGTGAAAGTAGCCTTAGAGATCACGCTTTTTCCTTTGCTGTGAAGACCGGGCTGGAAGCGCTCACTCCGGATCTGCCGACAAGACGTGAAGCTGATTTGGTTCTTTTCTATAAATAAATCCTGAAATGACTTTCGCAGCCAAATATCTAAACGGAGTCTTGGAAGTTCAGTGCCGTTTGGAGAATTCTCCGAGGCATTGAGATGGATAGCCTTTGTGAGGACTATTGTAGAGACCTTCCTTCTCCAGAGGCGGTCAGGAAAGATATCGGAAGGGTCTGAAGGTTGTCTGGGCCCGTGTATTCTCCATCCCCTGCAGTACGAGCTCACACAGCGCGGGTTTTCTATGGTGTCTTCAGTGTGGAGAAATGAGAAAAGCCGTCTGGTGGAGGACGGAGTAGAGGCAGAGCTTCAGGTCTGGTGGAGGACAGTGTAGAGGCAGAGCTTCAGGTCTGGTGGAGGACAGTGTAGAGGCAGAGCTTCAGGTCTGGTGGAGGACGGTGTAGAGCTTCAGGTCTGGTGGAGGACAGTGTAGAGGCAGAGCTTCAGGTCTGGTGGAGGACAGTGTAGAGGCAGAGCTTCAGGTCTGGTGGAGGACAGTGTAGAGGCAGAGCTTCAGGTCTGGTGGAGGACAGTGTAGAGGCAGAGCTTCAGGTCTGGTGGAGGACAGTGTAGAGGCAGAGCTTCAGGTCTGGTGGAGGACAGTGTAAAGGCAGAGCTTCAGGTCTGGTGGAGGACGGTGTAGAGGCAGAGCTTCAGGTCTGGTGGAGGACAGTGTAAAGGCAGGGCTTCAGGTCTGGTGGAGGACGGTGTAGAGGCAGAGCTTCAGGTCTGGTGGAGGACGGTGTAGAGGCAGAGCTTCAGGTCTGGTGGAGGACGGTGTAGAGGCAGAGCTTCAGGTCTGGTGGAGGACGGTGTAGAGGCAGAGCTTCAGGTCTGGTGGAGGACGGTGTAGAGGCAGAGCTTCAGGTCTGGTGGAGGACGGTGTAGAGGCAGAGCTTCAGGTCTGGTGGAGGACGGTGTAGAGGCAGAGCTTCAGGTCTGGTGGAGGACGGTGTAGAGGCAGAGCTTCAGGTCTGGTGGAGGACGGTGTAGAGGCAGAGCTTCAGGTCTGGTGGAGGACGGTGTAGAGGCAGAGCTTCAGGTCTGGTGGAGGACGGTGTAGAGGCAGAGCTTCAGGTCTGGTGGAGGACGGTGTAGAGGCAGAGCTTCAGGTCTGGTGGAGGACGGTGTAGAGGCAGAGCTTCAGGTCTGGTGGAGGACGGTGTAGAGGCAGAGCTTCAGGTCTGGTGGAGGACGGTGTAGAGGCAGAGCTTCAGGTCTGGAGAAGAATTACACAGATGTCTGAGAAATTCCCGGCCAATGGCAAACTCCAGGAGGCATCGAGGAAAGGAGGAAATATCGAAGGTAGTAGAACATTTCTTACAGATTTCTTGTTTTCTGTCGGTGATGCTGTAATAGGGATTAGTGTTTCCATCTGTGCACAGCGGTATCTGTATCTATTCTGTACATCCTGCGCCACTGTCCCCGCTACGATGTCCTCCTTTTTGGGGTTCTACAAGTGGCCACCCTACTTCCAGACCCTCCACCTATTGGGCCCATCCTCCTAACAGACCCCTCGGGACCCTCCACCTAGACTGAAAGGAGTACGGAACCTCTCCTGAGTGTGTGTGTACTGTTATGGGGACTGTTACGTGGACCGTTATTATGTGGAAGCCCCCCCCCCCCCCGTTATAAGAGCGCTATCGCTTACACCTATCCACAGAGATGTGACTATGGAGCGGTCTGCACATACGTGGACCGTTACATCCAGTGCTCGCTGACAGTTCTCTGTATTCTCCGAGATGTGCGACTCTGGCAGCAACAACTGGAAGAGCAGCTCTGGAGCACAAAGTACAGCTCCGGGAAGGGACATTTCCAAGCAGATGAAAGGTTTAGCAATAGAGACAGACAAGGTGACATCAGGTGACATCCAGCACATCGCTGGTTAAATCCAGGGTCTGGATTATATGCAGGTCCACGTTCCATAACCCTCATGTACACACACGTGGGCGGAGGCGTCATTACACAGGTGTCAGGCGGTACACAGGGACAAGTAATTAGTTAAAGGGGTTGTGCTGTGATATTAAAGGGGTCTTCTCACTTCTGCCACTGGGACCCGCACCTATATCAGGAACGGAGCCCCGCAGGGTGGTGGCTGGAGGACTCCGGTCCGGCCACCACCAAGCGCTCTCCCCATAGAAGTGAATCGGAGAGCACCGCGAATGACCGGCCACCGCTCCCATTCACTTCTATGGGCTCGACGGAAATAACCGAGCCAGCTCTCAACTATTTTCGGCGGCCCCGTAGAAAATGAATGGAGGGCTGCTGTGCATGCGCAGTGCGCTCTCCATTACTTTTGGGGCTCCGTTCTCGTTATAGGTGCGGTTCCCCCCCACTAGTGATATGCCCCCATTGTCTGTGACGAGACAACCCCTTCAATACAAGCCCCTTACTAATGTATTGTGATTATCCATATTGCACCCTGATCTGTGATAGGGATAGAGCTGCAGCAGAAATGACATGCTCCCTGATAAAGGCCCCCCCCGAGCTGTGATATAGGGAGAGCTGCAGCAGAAAGGGCACACTGCCAGATAAAGGGCACACCCCCTGAGCTGTGATATGGGGAGAGCTGCAGCAGAAAGGGCACACCCCCAGATAAAGGGCACACCCCCTGAGCTGTGATATGGGGAGAGCTCCAGCAGAAAGGGCATACCCCCAGATAAAGGGCACACCCCCTGAGCTGTGATATGGGGAGAGCTGCCGCAGAAAGTGCATACCCCGATATAAAGGGCACACCCCCTAAGCTGTGATAGAGAGAGCTGCAGCAGAAATGACATGCTCCCTGATAAAGGGCACACCCACTGAGCTGTGATATGGGGAGCTCCATTATAAAGGGCATACCCCCAGATAAAGGGCGAGCTGCAGCAGAAAGGGCACACTGCCAGATAAAGGGCACACCCCCTGAGCTGTGATATGGGGAGAGCTGCAGCAGAAAGGGCACACCCCCAGATAAAGGGCACACCCCCTGAGCTGTGATATGGGGAGAGCTCCAGCAGAAAGGGCATACCCCCAGATAAAGGGCACACCCCCTGAGCTGTGATATGGGGAGAGCTGCCGCAGAAAGGGCATACCCCGATATAAAGGGCACACCCCCTAAGCTGTGATAGAGAGAGAGAGCTGCAGCAGAAATGACATGCTCCCTGATAAAGGACACACCCACTGAGCTGTGATATGGGGAGCTTCATTATAAAGGGCATACCCCCAGATAAAGGGCACACCCCCTGAGCTGTGATATGGGGAGAGCTTCATTATAAAGGGCATACCCCCAGATAAAGGGCACACCCCCTGAGCTGTGATAGAGAGAGAGCTGCAGCAGAAAGGGCACACCCCCCGATAAAGGGCACACCCTCTGAGCTGTGATATGGGGAGAGCTGCAGCAGAAAGGACACATCTCTGAGAAAGGATTCATCATCTACATGTCCTTTAAAAGGTGCTGCTCACTTGAGACAACCCCTCCGCATAGGGCCTTTAAGGAGAAAATAAAGGGGTCCCCCATCCAGAAGCCCCTTTACTCTCCAGACTAAGGCCCACCTCTCACTGTGGCGTCCACTGGTTTCAACGAGGGTCTTGTAATATTTGTGTAAAGAAAGATCCAAAGCCTCATAAAATCACCAATGACAGGGATACACTCCTCAACGCGTTCCGGACATTGCAGTCTGTGCCCACCGCTACAGCAGTCTGGACGCGTCCCCCTAAGGGTCCATTCACACGTCCGTTGTTTCTTTCCTGATCTGTTCCGTTTTTTGCGGAACAGATCTGGACCAGATCTGGACCCATTCATTTTCAATGGGTCCTGAAAAAAAGTCAGACATTGTGCTGTCCGATTTTTTTCAGGACCCATTGAAAATGAATGGGTCCAGATCTGTTCCGCAAAAAACGGAACAGATCAGGAAAGAAACAACGGACGTGTGAATGGACCCTAAGACCTGGAGTGTAACTGTGCAGATTGTCACATCTCTATGGAAGACGGACATGCTCAGTACTGCTACTTACCTGTGGCCACTTTGCCTGCTCCGTTTTTCTTACCTGTGGCCACTTTGCCTGCTCCGTTTTTCTTACCTGAGGACACAAGTATATTGTGAGGTTGTATATATACATGCGGGGTCCTCTCCCCTTTCACTGTGCCCATTATATCTATGACTAACACGACTTCTGCCCGGTATTGTCAGCAATATCACAGTCGGCCGTTATGATTTGTCTACAGGAACGGTTTCAGTGAAATATTGGGCATTTATTCATTTAATTATTTACCATTACAGATCATATTCCAAGCTAATTAGGTCCCCGGATGAGCCCTCACAATTAAAGGGCGAAGCGCGTTGGCCCAGGACGCTCTCAATATGGAGTCCATTATACCCTACTTTATATACATTCATACCTCTCATATTAGGGTCTGTTGTGCGTTATCTTTATACCATATTTTCATCTACCTTTTGATAGTAATGGCTTTTGGCACACTTTTGTTTATTATTTTTTGTTTCTTGATGTGGCAACTGATGCCGAATACCGACTTCCAGAAGTTATATTTGTCCCCTGATCAGGGCCATCCTGGGGGATACAGGAGGTTCCTGACACGGGATCGCCCCCATCGGTGCGGCCGTTCCGTTCTTGGGCAGGGTATAAAGTAATAAGGCTAGCTTCACACTAGCGGCAGGGGAGTCCAGCAGGCTGCTCTGGCGGGTGAAGAGCCTGTCGGATCCGTCCTGCCCCTTCAGCCGCTCCGTCCCATTGACTATAATGGGGGCGGAGTTTCGGTGGCAGCGCACGGCGAGAGGCAGCCGGACTAAAAGTACTGCATGTCCTACTTATAGTCCGGAACTCCGTCCCCATTATAGTCAATGTACGTTACGGAGATGATAGGTTACTTTTCTCTACTGCATATAGAAGGGATTTTGATGAAATAAAGAATATTTTTATAGATATCGGCCCAAGGACAACACTGAGCTGTTCCAGAAATGGGCCGAACCCTTGGAGATATTTTGGCTCCTGGAACTTTTTGCAGTACAAATAACAACAAATATACAGGTGAAACTCGAAAAATTTGAATATTGTGGAAAGTTCATTTATTTCAGTAATGCGACTTAAAAGGAAAGCGAGATATTTCAAGCCTTTATTTGTTATAATTTGGATGATTATGGCTTACAGCTTATGAAACCCCAAAGTCACAATTTTGAGGTCCCCTTTGCTCAGGGGGTATGGAGTAATTAGCTGACTAGAGGGCGACACTTTGAGCCGAGAATATTCAACCTTTACACAAAATTCTAATTTTAAGCTGCATTAATGCAATAAATGGACTTTTGCACGATATTCTATTTTTTCGAGTTTCACCTGTAAAATCTGGTTTAGCCAAAAGGTTGTTTTTTTTTTTGTCTTACATATAGATGTGATAACGAGGAGAATACCGCCGGGTCTTCAGGTGATGCGTCCAGACTGCTGTTTCTGTCGTGGACAAGAGCTGTAATGTTCGGAACGCGTTGACAGGTGGACTCCATCCCTGTTGTTTTTATGGATTACAAATAAACAGATTTTTAAGATTTGGACCTTTCTTTACACAAGTTTTGTATCGTCGGCCGATGGTCTCCATTGCTTCCGCCACGGACCCCCAAGTGATGGAGCTGAGGTGTGCGCTTACTTTCCTGTAGTATTTAGGCTGAGGCGACGCAGGTGTCTGTAACAGCAAGCCGCAGAGAAGCCACGCAACACAAAGGGGTATGGCTACATGGCGACATACCATTTGTGTCATTTCAAATAATGTTTTTCAGCAGCATTGCAACGCGATGTGCTGCGGCTGCCACAGTCACAAAAACATTGGACTTGGATGGATTTTTAGCGACTGCTGCGTCGCAGTCACACGTGTCATATTGCAACACCATTGAAATCTATTACAAAAAATGTCGCTGTCTAGCCCTAGCCTTAAAATGTACCTAAACCTTCAGCTAATATTTTTTTAAGGTGTTAGTAAAACCCTTTTCCTAATATACGGATGTTGTAGGCAGAGCTTTCAGCAGAACGCAGCGCGGTGCGCCGGGACAGCGCTAAGCGCAGCGCAGAATCCGTACACCAGGATAAAAAAAACTACTTTTGGGATATTTCTAACACATTTAGTTGAATGTTTAGGTACACTTCCCCCTACAGGGTGGCTGATTTCCCCGATCAGTTGGGGTTTGAGACCCAGGGGTGCACCACCAATGAGGCCAAGGTAGGGGCAGCGGAAGGGCCATGGGCAATAAGCACTTTCATTGTGGTAAAGGGGTTAGGTTAAGAAATTGGCATTGGGGAAGTTGGGCGCCATTTCAGTTTTTGCATCAGGCGGCAGAAAGGCTAGGCGCAACCCTGCTGAGACCCCCAAATATCGGCTAGTCACCGGAGCAAGGTGCTGCTGGCATTTGCAGCGAGTCCCTTGTTATGGCAGAACCTTGACACAATGTAACAAATCAGTTTGTACGAAGCATCCAATTGTGTCAAGTATCAGATCCTATAACATCCTGGGATTAATCGGGACGCTTCACTTTTCATCGGCTTCGGATTTTCCAGTGTTTGGTTTTCGGGCCAGGATAGCTAAAACCACAAAGCAAACAGGAACTCCCCGTCAGTCCTCAGACACTTCAGTGCCGGCGTCCAGGAGGCTGCACGGTCCGGAGGATGCAGCGCTCGATCGGAGTACTCGTACTTTTGGGGGGCTCCATGTTAAGCCGGTGTGCCCCTCACGAGGACGCCGTTACTAATGCAATTAACACTTGTAACCACAAGCTGAAGACGGACTTTGACTTCAAACTGTTGGAGGATCCGACGATAAACCCACAGGTAACGGTGACAATGTGATACAATGTATCTTATTATGGGTAGAATATTTAAAGGACGTGTATGTCGCAGGTTTGAGGGATTTCTGAAAGAAGAAATTATCCCGGATCTGTTAACAGCCAAATGACTTACTGCTAATCCCCTGTATTACAAAGTATCAATACCGGCCGAGCGACGGATCGGGTCTTAAAGGGACAGTTACAGTAATTAGAACAGAGCAGCGGTGGGACAAGAGGAAATTATAATGTTCATCTTTTTCTCTTTTGCAGAACAAAGGAGAGTTTTTTAAATATTCTTCATTTCGACCCAGTCTCCTCCTCCGACAACTCTTTCCGTGGCTTTACAAACCCCAAAGATATCAATTTGTGGTGACAACAGCCTGGAAAAGACCCCTGATAGAAACCAGTCCGCGTCCAGAAATGGGGTATTCCAATGACCTGGTAAGTGCTAACCAAGCAGACAGAGAAGTGTATAAAAGACTGTGCTCGTGTTATAGCAGCTGCACATATATAATCACCAGCTGATGACCCGGCCTTGCTCGGGTATTGATTTATTGCAATTTTATATTAAATAACAGTGACTTTCACAGTGGCCGCCCCATTAACGGTGACCGCCCCTTTAACAGTGACTTTCACAGTGGCCGCCCCTTTAACAGTGACTTTCACAGTGGCCGCCCCATTAACGGTGACCGCCCCTTTAACAGTGACTTTCACAGCGCCCGTCCGTTCGATAGTGGCCCCTGCCCCCCATGCATGTAGCAGTGTAGTTGTGCCTTCATACGTCACGACTGATTATTTAAGGACCTGCAAACTTCTATTGGCTGATAAGGGTCATGTGACCGTGTGTATGGCAGTTAGGATTTAAGTGAAAGGCTGGCAGGCTTGTATTGGCTAATGCAGATCATATATTTATATATATAAGGTTATACCATCTGTACATATATAATTATATACAGGAGATGCCCAGGTTATACCAGCTGTACATATATAATTATATACAGGAGATGCCCAGGTTATACCAGCTGTACATATATAATTATATACAGGAGATACCCAGGTTATACCAGCTGTGCATATATAATTATATACAGGAGATACCCAGGTTATACCAGCTGTACATATATAATTATATACAGGAGATGCCCAGGTTATACCAGCTGTACATATATAATTATATACAGGAGATGCCCAGGTTATACCAGCTGTACATATATAATTATATACAGGAGATGCCCAGGTTATACCAGCATGCTCCATATCACTATATACAAGAAGATGTATAACTTATGCCAGCTGTACATATATAATTATATACAGGAGATGCCCAGGTTATACCAGCATGCTCCATATCACTATATACAAGAAGATGTATAACTTATGCCAGCTGTACATATATAATTATATACAGGAGATGCCCAGGTTATACCAGCATGCTCCATATCACTATATACAAGAAGATGTATAACTTATACCAGCTGTACATATATAATTATATACAGGAGATGCCCAGGTTATACCAGCGTGGTCCATATCACTATATACAGGAGATGCCCAGGTTATACCATCTGTACATATATAATTATATACAGGAGATGCCCAGGTTATACCAGCATGGTCCATATCACTATATACAGGAGATGCCCAGGTTATACCATCTGTACATATATAATTATATACAGGAGATGCCCAGGTTATACCAGCTGTACATATATAATTATATACAGGAGATGCCCAGGTTATACCAGCTGTACATATATAATTATATACAGGAGATACCCAGGTTATACCAGCATGCTCCATATCACTGTATACAAGAAGATGTATAACTTATACCAGCTGTACATATATAATTATATACAGGAGATGCCCAGGTTATACCAGCTCTACATATATAATTATATACAGGAGATACCCAGGTTATACCAGCTCTACATATATAATTATATACAGGAGATACCCAGGTTATACCAGCTCTACATATATAATTATATACAGGAGATACCCAGGTTATACCAGCTGTACATATATAATTATATACAGGAGATGCCCAGGTTATACCAGCTGTACATATATAATTATATACAGGAGATGCCCAGGTTATACCAGCTGTACATATATAATTATATACAGGAGATGCCCAGGTTATACCAGCATGCTCCATATCACTGTATACAAGAAGATGTATAACTTATACCAGCTGTACATATATAATTATATACAGGAGATGCCCAGGTTATACCAGCTCTACATATATAATTATATACAGGAGATACCCAGGTTATACCGGCTCTACATATATAATTATATACAGGAGATACCCAGGTTATACCAGCTGTACATATATAATTATATACAGGAGATACCCAGGTTATACCAGCTGTACATATATAAGTATATACAGGAGATACCCAGGTTATACCAGCTGTACATATATAATTATATACAGGAGATACCCAGGTTATACCAGCATGCTCCATATCACTGTATACAAGAAGAGGTATAACTTATACCAGCTGTACATATATAATTATATACAGGAGATGCCCAGGTTATACCAGCATGCTCCATATCACTGTATACAAGAAGAGGTATAACTTATACCAGCTGTACATATATAATTATATACAGGAGATGCCCAGGTTATACCAGCTCTACATATATAATTATATACAGGAGATACCCAGGTTATACCAGCTCTACATATATAATTATATACAGGAGATACCCAGGTTATACCAGCATGCTCCATATCACTGTATACAAGAAGAGGTATAACTTATACCAGCTGTACATATATAATTATATACAGGAGATGCCCAGGTTATACCAGCTGTACATATATAATTATATACAGGAGATGCCCAGGTTATACCAGCATGCTCCATATCACTATATACAAGAAGAGGTATAACTTATACCAGCTGTACATATATAATTATATACAGGAGAGGCCCAGGTTATACCAGCATGCTCCATATCACTATATACAAGATGACGTATAACTTATACCAGCTGTACATATATAATTATATACAGGAGATGCCCAGGTTATACCAGCTGTACATATATAATTATATACAGGAGATGCCCAGGTTATACCAGCTGTACATATATAATTATATACAGGAGATACCCAGGTTATACCAGCTGTGCATATATAATTATATACAGGAGATACCCAGGTTATACCAGCTGTACATATATAATTATATACAGGAGATGCCCAGGTTATACCAGCTGTACATATATAATTATATACAGGAGATGCCCAGGTTATACCAGCTGTACATATATAATTATATACAGGAGATGCCCAGGTTATACCAGCATGCTCCATATCACTATATACAAGAAGATGTATAACTTATGCCAGCTGTACATATATAATTATATACAGGAGATGCCCAGGTTATACCAGCATGCTCCATATCACTATATACAAGAAGATGTATAACTTATACCAGCTGTACATATATAATTATATACAGGAGATGCCCAGGTTATACCAGCGTGGTCCATATCACTATATACAGGAGATGCCCAGGTTATACCATCTGTACATATATAATTATATACAGGAGATGCCCAGGTTATACCAGCATGGTCCATATCACTATATACAGGAGATGCCCAGGTTATACCATCTGTACATATATAATTATATACAGGAGATGCCCAGGTTATACCAGCTGTACATATAATTACATACAGGAGATGCCCAGGTTATACCAGCATGGCCATATCACTATATACGAGATGTATATTATATTCCGTTAGGTCCCCATCTCTTTAGGATAATAACGGACATCTTGTTTCCTTCTCACAGGTTGTCAGGACGTGTTCTGGATTCTTCACCAACCAGGAACCAATAAAGTGCATTATTACTTGCAACAATGTAACACAGGAGGTGCGCTGTTACGGCATACATATTAGGACATCGTCAGACATCATCCACAACTCCATCCTCCGTCAGGCAAAACTCCATCAGCCCTCAGACATCAGACAAAACTCCGTCCTCCGTCAGACAAAACTCCATCAGACCTCAGACAAAACTCCGTCCTCCGTCAGACAAAACTCCATCAGACCTCAGACATCAGACAAAACTCCGTCCTCCGTCACCCAAAACTCCATCAGACCTCAGACATCAGACAAAACTCCGTCCTCCGTCAGACAAAACTCCATCAGCCCTCAGACATCAGACAAAACTCCGTCCTCCGTCAGACAAAACTCCATCAGTCCTCAGACATCAGACAAAACTCCGTCCTCCGTCAGACAAAACTCCATCAGACCTCAGACATCAGACAAAACTCCGTCCTCCGTCACCCAAAACTCCATCAGACCTCAGACATCAGACAAAACTCCGTCCTCCGTCAGGCAAAACTCCATCAGACCTCAGACATCAGCTAAAACTCTGTCCTCCCTCAGACATCAGACAAAACTCCGTCCTCCGTCAGGCAAAACTCCATCAGACCTCAGACTTCAGCTAAAACTCTGTCCTCCCTCAGACATCAGACAAAACTCCGTCCTCCCTAACTCAAAATACGCCCTACTACACACACTATTCACCTGACGGAGCTGCTAGCTGCTGGAGAAGCAAAGGACCTGTGATGACATCATGACCATGTGACGAGTCACATGTGTGGGAGGGGTCAGATGTGCACAGCAGCTGGTAGAGTGTACAGAACAGTAGCCATCAAATAGAGCTCTGTACTAGAGATGTGTGTGTAACCTGCATGTAGCAGAGCTGTGTACTGTGTAGTAGATCTGTATGTGTAACCTGCATGTAGCAGAGCTGTGTACTGTGTTATAGAGATGTATGTGTAACCTGCATGTAGCAGAGCTGTGTACTGTGTTACAGAGATGTATGTGTAACCTGAATGTAGCAGAGCTGTGTACTGTGTTATAAAGATGTATGTGTAACCTGCATGTAGCAGAGCTGTGTACTGTGTTACAGAGATGTATGTGTAACCTGAATGTAGCAGAGCTGTGTACTGTGTTACAGAGATGTATGTGTAACCTGCAGGTAGCAGATCTGTGTACTGTGTTACAGAGATGTATGTGTAACCTGCATGTAGCAGAGCTGTGTACTGTGTTACAGAGATGTATGTGTAACCTGCATGTAGCAGAGCTGTGTACTGTGTTACAGAGATGTACGTGTAACCTGCAGGTAGCAGAGCTGTGTACTGTGTAGCAGATCTGTATGTGTAACCTGCATGTAGCAGAGCTGTGTACTGTGTAGCAGAGCTGTATGTGTAACCTGCATGTAGCAGAGCTGTGAACTGTGTAGCAGAGCTGTATGTGTAACCTGCATGTAGCAGTGCTGTGTACTGTGTATCAGAGCTGTATGTGTAACCTGCATGTAGCAGAGCTGTGTACTGTGTTACAGAGATGTATCTGCAACCTGCAGGTAGCAGAGCTGTGTACTGTGTAGCAGATCTGTATGTGTAACCTGCATGTAGCAGAGCTGTGTACTGTGTTACAGGGATGTATGTGCAACCTGCAGGTAGCAGTGTTGTGTACTGTGTAGCAGAGATGTGTACTGTGTTACAGAGATGTGTGTGTAGCCTGCATGTAGCAGAGCTGTGTACTGTGTATATAGAGCAGTGTGTGTAACAGCATGTAGCAGAGCTGTGTACTGTGTTACAGAGATGTGTGTGTAACCTGCATGTAGAAGTGCTGTGTACTGTGTAGCAGAGCTGTATGTGTAACCTGCATGTAGCAGAGCTGTGTACTGTGTTACAGAGATGTATGTGTAACCTGCACGTAGCAGAGCTGTGTACTGTGTTAAAGAGCTATATGTGTAACCTGCATGTAGCAGGCTGCGTACTGTGTTACAGAGCTGTATGTGTAACCTGCATGTAGCAGAGCTGTGTACTGTGTATAGAGCAGTGTGTGTAACAGCATGTAGCAGAGCTGTGTACTGTGTTACAGAGATGTGTGTGTAACCTGCATGTAGAAGTGCTGTGTACTGTGTAGCAGAGCTGTATGTGTAACCTGCATGTAGCAGAGCTGTGTACTGTGTTACAGGGATGTATGTGCAACCTGCAGGTAGCAGAGCTGTGTACTGTGTATATAGAGCAGTTTGTCTAACCGCATGTAGCAGAGCTGTGTACTGTGTTACAGAGATGTGTGTGTAACCTGGGAACTATAAAAAAGTGTAAAAAAAAAACATAAATATTCAGATCACCCCCCTTTTCCCAAAATTAAAATAAAAGACACATCATGGGTTTCGCAATGTGTAAAAACGCCCATTGTATAAAAATATATTCCCCATACGGCAACCAGCAAAACAGAAAAAAAAAGAGTCCAAATGTCCGATTCGCCGTTTTTGGTCACTTCATTTGCTACAAAAATGTAAATAAAAAGTGATCAAAAAGTCTTAAACACCCCAGAATGGTATCAGTAAAAAGTTTAGATTGCCCCTCAAAAAATGAGCCCCCATCCAGCTCTGTACACATAATTACAAAAAAGTTATGGGGCTCAAAATATGGCGACAAAAAAAATCGGATATTTTTATTTTTTTAACACTATTAAAACGCAAGAAAAACTATACATATAAGGTATTGCCGGATTCGATCTGACCTGTAGAATAAAAGTAACCAGTCAGTTTTATCGCACATCGAATGTCGTAAATAGAAATCACGTAAAACTGTGGTGGAATTGCTTTTTTTTTTCAACAGGAAGAATGGGCAGTTTTACCATCTGAGAAAATAAAGACCCTTATCCATAACTACCACAAAAGACTTCAAGCTGTCATTGATGCTAAAGGGGGCAATACATGGTATTAATAACTGGGGTGTGTAAACTTCTGATCAGGGTCATTTGGGGAGTTTGTGTTGTGATTATGATTTATAAAGAGTAAACACCGTTGTTTGACATAAATGGCTTCAGCCGACCACTAACCACGAGCGAGAGAGAAGTGTCTGTGGTATCAATCATATTCTCTGAACAATGGTTAAAGGGGTATTCTCATCTTAATGATCACTCTTAAATCTGTTAATGATTTGACAGTGATAATTTTTCTAAATACATTTTATTACCCAATTCCCATCCTTTTTTAGAAAATAAGTCCCCTCTTACCTGATGTTGTCTTTGGTCTCCCCTGGTTACGGCCACCTCTCCTGTCGAATCCAGCCGGGCCACGCTTGCGCAGAAGACGGAAAATTCTCTCCCGGCTGGGCCGCGCAATGTCCTGAACGCGCATGCCGCTGCGCATGCGCCATGATGACTTCTTCCTGGCCAGTATAGTACAGAGCCGCGAATGCGCACGCCGACTCTGTACTATACAGGCCAGGAATAAGTCACCATGGCACATGCGCAGCGCTGTGCGCGTTCAGGACATTGCGCGGCCCGGCCGGGAGAGAATCTTCAGTCTTCTGCGCAAGCGCGGCCCGGCCGGGAGAAGAATACAGGAAGTGAACGTCACGCTCAAGGAAGGTAAGTATGAAAAAGGGAAGATGAGAATACCCCTTTAAGAAATCATAAATTCTGCAAGTGTATGTAAACTTATCAGCACAACTGTAAGTAGCTGTGTGATATAAATCTGTGGAATATGGGAAGCACAAGAGGATGTGCACCTTAAATCCCATCTTTGTAAGGCCTCTTGCACATGGCCGCTGTGTGACTGTAGTTGTATTGTGGACCACATACGGCGGTTCCGCAATACACAGGGCACCAGCCGTGTGCATCCCGCATCCGTGATGTCGACCCATTCACTTGAACGGAACAGAAACACGGATCGGATCCCCACAGAAGCACTACAGAGTGCTTCCGTGGTGTTTCTGGCCGTGCCTCCGCACAGCAAAAAAGTAGAACATATTCACGGACCTATTCAAGTTGAATGGGTCTGGATCTGTCCCGGCTGCTGCACGCACGTTGCCCGTGCATTGGGGACTGCAAATTGCTGTCCCCAATGCACGGAATGGGCCAACAACGTTCATGTGCAAGAGGCCTAACACTTGTGATCTGTGTGAAGCGGCATATATGCATTCATGTTGCATGTATTTATTAATTAGGGTTACCAATTCTGAGTAACTTGGAGTGACAGGAGATTTACAGAATCAGATTTTTTTTTTTTGTCGTCATATTTTGAGCTCTATAACTTTTTTGTAATTATGTGTACGGCGCTGGGTGGGGGCTCATTTTTTGCGGGGCAATCTGAACTTTTCACTGATACCATTCTGGGGTGTTTAAGACTTTTTGATCGCTTTTTATTTACATTTTTGTAGCAAATGAAGCGACCAAAAACGGCGAATCGGACATTTGGACTCTTTTTTTTCTTCTGTTTTGCCGTTTGCCGTATGGGGAATATATTTTTATACAATGGGTGTTTTTACACATTGCGACACCCATGATGTGTATTTTTTTATTTTTTTTTATTTTCATTTTGGGAAAAGGGGGGTGATCTGAATTTTTTTGTTTTATTTTACACTTTTTTATAGTTCCCAGGTTACACACACATCTCTGTTACACAGTAAAAAGCTCTGCTACATGCGGTTACACACACATCTCTGTAACACAGTACACAGCACTGCTACATGCAGGTTGCACATACATCCCTGTAACACAGTACACAGCCTGCTACATGCAGGTTACACATACAGCTCCGCTACACAGGACACAGCTCTGATACATGCAGATTACACATACAGCTCTGCTACACAGTACACAGCTCTGCTACATTCAGGTTACAAATACAGCTCTGCTACACAGTACACAGCACTGCTACATGCAGGTTACACATACAGCTCTGCTACACAGTACACAGCTCTGCTACATGCAGGTTACACATACAGCTCTGCTACACAGTACACAGCTCTGCTACATGCAGATTACACATACAGCACTGCTACACAGTACACAGCTCTGCTACATGCAGGTTACACATACAGCTCTGCTTCACAGTACACAGCTCTGCTACATGCAGGTTACACATACAGATCTGCTACACAGTACACAGCTCTGCTACCTGCAGGTTACACATACATCTCTGTAACACAGTACACAGCTCTGCTACATGCAGGTTACACATACAGCTCTGCTACACAGTACACAGCACTGCTACATGCAGGTTACACATACAGCTCTGCTACACAGTACACAGCACTGCTACATGCAGGTTACACATACAGCACTGCTACACAGTACACAGCTCTGCTACATGCAGGTTACACATACAGCTCTGCTACACAGTACACAGCTCTGCTACATGCAGGTTACACATACAGATCTGCTACACAGTACACAGCTCTGCTACCTGCAGGTTACACATACAGATCTGCTACACAGTACACAGCTCTGCTACCTGCAGGTTACACATACATCTCTGTAACACAGTACACAGCTCTGCTACATGCAGGTTACACATACAGATCTACTACACAGTACACAGCTCTGCTACCTGCAGGTTACACATACAGATCTGCTACACAGTACACAGCTCTGCTACCTGCAGGTTATACATACAGATCTGCTACCTGCAGGTTACACATACATCTCTATAACACAGTACACCACTCTGCTACATGCAGGTTACACATACATCTCTGTAACACAGTACACAGCTCTGCTACCTGCAGGTTACACATACATCTCTGTAACACAGTACACAGCTCTGCTACATGCAGGTTACACATACAGATCTACTACACAGTACACAGCTCTGCTACCTGCAGGTTACACATACAGATCTGCTACACAGTACACAGCTCTGCTACCTGCAGGTTACACATACAGATCTGCTACCTGCAGGTTACACATACATCTCTGTAACACAGTACACAGCTCTGCTACATGCAGGTTACACACACATCTCTAGTACAGAGGTCTATTTGATGGCTACTGTTCTGTACACTCTACCAGCTGCTGTGTACGTCTGACCCCTCCCACACACGTGACTCGTCACATGGTCATGACGTCATCACAGGTCCTTTGCCTCTCCAGCAGCTAGCAGCTCCGTCAGGTGAATAGTGTGTGTAGTAGGGCGTATTTTGAGTTAGGGAGGACGGAGTTTTGGCTGATGCCTGATGGAGGACGGAGTTTTGTCTGATGTCTGAGGTCTGATGGAGTTTTGCCTGACGGAGGACGAAGTTTTATCTGATGTCTGAGGTCTGATGGAGTTTTGCCTGACGGAGGACGGAGTTTTGTCTGATGTCTGATGTCTGAGGTCTGATGGAGTTTTGCCTGACGGAGGACGGAGTTTTGTCTGATGTCTGAGGTCTGATGGAGTTTTGGGTGACGGAGGACGGAGTTTTGTCTGATGTCTGAGGTCTGATGGAGTTTTGCCTGACGGAGGACGGAGTTTTGTCTGATGTCTGAGGTCTGATGGAGTTTTGGGTGACGGAGGACGGAGTTTTGTCTGATGTCTGAGGTCTGATGGAGTTTTGGGTGACGGAGGACGGAGTTGTGTCTGATGTCTGAGGTCTGATGGAGTTTTGCCTGATGGAGGACGGAGTTTTGTCTGATGTCTGAGGTCTGATGGAGTTTTGTCTGACGGAAGACGGAGTTTTGTCTGATGTCTGATGGAGTTTTGCCTGACGGAGGACGGAGTTTTGTCTGATGTCTGAGGGCTGATGGAGTTTTGCCTGACGGAGGATGGAGTTGTGGATGATGTCTGACGATGTCCTAATATGTATGCCGTACGCTGTGATTTTCTCGCTTTGTATCATTTCTTCTTGTTGTTGTCTTTGAGTTCTGGTCTTTCTATCAAAACAGCCTGGAGAAAAATGGAGGCATTTCTCTGATCCAGAGCTCCAAATCTCCTGCATGATGACGGTCTGCAGCCACCACTAGGGGGCGCTCTGGAGCCTGAGGACAGATTTATTGCTGATCTGGTTGTATAAACAGTATGTGGTGTGCGCCCCCTAGTGGTGGCTGCAAGCAGACAGTTTATCATGTTTCTCTGTCCATGGAGAGGGTTTGGATCTTTGTATCAGAAAAACAAACCTCCAAACACCAGAAAGATGTATTAAGATATTGATCGGCACAGGATTTGGGTCAGTAAGGCCGGGAGAGGGGGGTCTCCCCCACGTTGTCTGCACATCGTCTCCAGGTGACTTGCAGCAGAGGTGAATGGTCTAGACCAGCGATGTCAAACTCATGGTCCTCCAGTTGTTCCAACACTACAACTCTCATCATGCCTGGACATCCTACAGCTATCAGAGCATGCTGGGAGTGGTAGTTTTGCAACAGCTGGAGGGCCATGAGTTTGACATCTGTGGTCTAGACTTCTCATGGGCACATAGATGACGTCTCGCGGGTCGGCTGAGGCCTCGTCTTCTGTATCAGCCCAGGAGGCTGCCGTTTAGATTACAATGACAGAAAAGCTCGTTATACACCCTATTGGAGAATTCTGGCTAATGATGGGGGTCCTCAGTTCAAGACCCTCATCTCTTGAGCAGATCAGGTATACAGAACGTCTCATCTCTGGAAGAAGTCTGTCCTGCATTACACAGACGACCCACAGATGGATGGACACTGTGTAATGCTTCACATCACCTGTGGCGGCGCTGCAGGGAAGCTGAGCACATAGTACCGGGTCTCACCATGGATCGCAGCTGATCACTGCAGGTCCAGTAGATGGACAGTTTGTATTCAGCTTATTGTCATATGACTTTTCTAACAAGTAGAGATGGTCTAAAGTGGAGAGCCCCTTTAAGGAGACTGGTGGTCTGTGGGGGAAAGAATCTGCGTCCAAGGTCCGGGAATCCACTGGAGACTGACTCTTCGTCTTTCTGTTTTAGAGGACAAGTGGCGAGGAGACTGTGGCGGTGTCGCCGATCCCAACCAGCAAGACCAGTGAAGCAGAGGAGGGCTCCGGCTACAACCAGGACGAGGAGGAGGACTGGGATCTCTCCCGCTGTCTGGGCTGCATATTCGGAATATTAAATAAACCCATGGTACAATAACCCTCATCGTACAGCGGTATGGGTCACATGGACGGACTCCCTTCTGGTTATTTCTCTCCCTCCAGTCCCCCCTTTCTCTAGGTTTTGGTGGTCAGAGGAGCGGTCTGCCGTACAGCAGCCTGCCTCTCCTTACAGCACAGACTTGGTTCAGGTCTTTGCACTAATGTAGACGATTGGCCAAGAAATCCAGATTCTTCTCTTTCAGCCTCCAGCTGATCATGGAAATAAAATCAGTCCCATCGCAACCTCGGCCTCCAGCAGCCCCGAAATTTATTCAGGTGAATACAGCGCGATGGAAGAGCGGCGAGGTATCCGGGCGTCCTGCTTCTCAGTCCTCCGCTGTGCGTCAGCTCCTCCTTGTGAGGACCTAGTACTACACCCCTCACCATTCTCCTGTTATCACACATTATACTGCCATGTAGGCTCTGGGAAGGAGCGCTGCAGCAGCTAGGACCTAGTACTACACCCCTCACCATTCTCCTGTTATCACACATTGTACCGCCATGTATGATCTGGGAAGGAGCGCTGCAGCAGCTAGGACCTAGTACTACACACCTCACCATTCCCCTATCACACATAGTCCCGCCATGTAGGATCTGGGAAGGAGCGCTGCAGCAGCTAGGACCTAGTACTACACCCCTCACCATTCCCCTATCACACATAGTCCCGCCATGTAGGATCTGGGAAGAAGCGCTGCAGCAGCTAGGACCTAGTACTACACCCCTCACCATTCTCCTGTTATCACACATTGTACCGCCATGTATGATCTGGGAAGGAGCGCTGCTGCAGCAGCTAGGACCTAGTACTACACCCCTCACCATTCCCCTATCACACATAGTCCCGCCATGTAGGATCTGGGAAGGAGCGCTGCAGCAGCTAGGACCTAGTACTACACCCCTCACCATTCTCCTGTTATCACACATTGTACTGCCATGTAGGCTCTGGGAAGGAGCGCTGCAGCAGCTAGGACCTAGTACTACACCCCTCACCATTCTCCCATTATCACACATAGTCCCGCCATGTAGGATCTGGGAAGGAGCGCTGCAGCAGCTAGGACCTAGTACTACACCCCTCACCATTCTCCTTGAACCTACTGATACTGGCAGCATCGGCTTTTAGGAGTTCTCCTGACACAGGGCGTCAACCTGCAATCGTGGAGCCCCCCTCACCCCCTTCCTGTTCCGGGCAGCGCACCCCCTGCTTAGTCCTCATGCACACAGCCGTGTTTTGCAGCCTTTAAAATTGTGGATTTCCAAAACATGCTGTTCTTGTAATTCCCAGAGAAGCGAAAGGAGGATTCTGGGAGTTGTAGTTTGAGAACAGCCAGAGGTTGCCGATTCTTGCTCTAGATCAGGTATGGCCAACCTGCGGCTCTCCAGCTGTTGCAAAACTACAACTCCCTGCATGCCCAGACAGCCTACAGCTACCAGCCTACAGCAGGGCATGGTGGGAGTTGTAGTTTTACAACAGCTGGAGGTTGCCGATCCTTGCTTTAGATTGCAGCAGTTCTCCTCCTGGTGACAACCAGCAATGACTGGCATCATGCCTGCCCAGAGGTTGTCACCTAGCATTCCACACATGCTGCTTTGCTCCTCCTCTTCCTGCGTGTCAGTCTTCACTGTGGCTCTAGTATTATCTTCAAGAACGGGCATGAACACTGCTAGTGTCTGTTGCAGTCAGGGAGGCATCCTGGTACAGAGAACCTCTGGGGGGCGCCGTGATAACAATACACAAAGTCTCATTTGTAGGGACCTCATTTATTAGGCGGATATAAATACAGGGCGCGCATCGCCCCAGACACAAAATTCACAGCCTAAACAATTCACAACCTTCAAGAGGACTCCCTGGAGGTGAAGTCACACCAGTCACCTCCAGAGCTGCACTCACAGTCCTGCTGGAAACCTACAGGATGCAGCGAGTGTTGTGATCTCTCCGCTCTGATTGAATGCAGCTCTGGAGGTGACTGGAGCACAAGACAGTAAAACAGTAAGATCAGTACAGAAAACATTCACACACTACTCTACGTTACATTAAGGTTTTGTCACTTTGGCGCCATTTATCGGCATTCGCGCGCCCACCGATTTCTGCATTGTCTTTAAAGGGTTATCAGATGGTGGGGGATGTGCTGCGGTATTATATGGACCACAGAGCGGGCTGTGGCTGAAAGGAGCCCACCTCACTGATGAGAAACAGGGGGAGTCGCCGCGGAATGATATGCATTAGGTTTAGGGGCGGAGCTGTGACAACCTCCCACTTTCAGAGCCATCTTCCGGCCCATAAGCCAAAACCAGGAGCAGTTCTAACACAGAAGAGGTGCAAATACTTATGCAAAATACACCTTCCCTGTTAATTCTTCACCATTTTCATGATCTCTGATTGCTGTCAGTGAAAGACCAAATTCTTCCTCACACTCAGGGTCCTAATGCTTTTCACAGCTGACGAGTTTGTTACAATGTATGAGTGAAGGTGAAGGCTCTCAGCCTGGAAAGGATTGTGTTCAGCTCTACGAGGATACAGTCCGGTGACAGCAGAGGGTTTGTTACAGTTGTATCCAGTCTAGACAACGCTCTGCTGGACACTTCACATTGTCTGGGACTTTGTTGCAATTTCACAAAATGTTCTCAAAATCCTGCAACAAAGTCTCCAGGAAGAGAGCCGGTCATTGTGTCCCTATGGAAGCCCCCGATGCCTCAGCTATAAGGACGCCCCCTACAGTTCTAGCATTGTAAGCAGTGATCAGCAGGACTGACAGGAGGACTGCGGAATGGGAAAGAGTTCTTCTCCTGTACTGGGTGTGAGACATTCTGTCATCAATGAAGCCTCCCTACCCTGGAGCTATAAAGACCCTCCCTACAGTTCTAGTATTAAAATAGCAGTCAGTAGGACTGACAGGAGGACTCCGGAATAGGAAAGAGTTCTTCTCCTGTACTGGGTGTGAGACATTCTGTCATCAATGAAGCCTCCCTACCCTGGAGCTATAAAGACCCTCCCTACAGTTCTAGTATTAAAATAGCAGTCAGTAGGACTGACAGGAGGACTCTGGGAACAGATAAGAGCTCTTCTTCTGTACAGACCGCGACACATTTTGTCATTATGCGTGCAGATGCTCGCTACAGTTCTAGTATTATAAGTAATCAGCATTAGGACTGACAGGAGGACTCTGGGACTGTGTAAGAGGTCTTCTCTTCCACTGGGGTTAAGATATTTTGCCATTAGTGAAGGCTTCCTGATCCAAAGCTATGAACACACTTCCTCCAGTTCTGGTATTATTAAAGTAATCAATCAGTAGGACTGACAGGAGGACTCTGGGAATGGATGAAAGCTCTTCTCCAGTGCAGTAGGTCATTCTGCTACTACAGAAACCTTACTATCCCTGAGGTGTAAGGACGCTCCTTATAGTTCTAGTCTTGTAAGCAATGATCAGTAGGACTGACAGGAGGACTGTGTCAATGGATAAGAGCTCTGCTCCGGTAAAAGGATATGAAATTTAAGATTACACTTAGCGGTAATCACTTTTCCAATGGGCCCATGACAGCACCCTGGAGAGACGACTAGAAGAGTAGCTAGCTTGGGGCGGGCTACTGCCTGCAGTACATTCCTGCCGAAAGATAGCCGTTCCTTAGAGTCTAAATCTAATCTGTAGTGTCGAAGAAAAAAAAAAAGTACATGAGACTTCCAGGTAGCAGCCCTACAAATTTGTTCTAGAGATGCATTAGTCCTCTCTGCCCGAGAGGTAGAAATGGATCTGGTTGAGGGAGCACCAAATCCCAAAAGGAGGAGTTTCCCCCGCTAAAGGTGATAGCCCCCACTATCCATCTAGCTAGCGTTCTAGAAGAAACTTTATAACCTCTGTTTCTTCCTCCAAATTGTACAAAAAGTCTAGAGGATCTTCTCCATTGACTAGCGACTTTCAGGTATTCAGACAGGCGTCTAACGCCTAGAGGGAGCCTCCTTTCTTTCTCCTTCTTTGGGGACTGACACAAGGATGGAAGAACAAGGTCTTGGGTTCTATGGAACAGGGAGACCAATTTAGGTAGAAAAGAAGGATCTGGTTTAATGAGCACTCTATCCTCCAGGATGTTAGTATAAAGGCCGAATGCACGCGGCCGAGAGCGGTCCGCGGTATGCCGGGCTGGATTCCTGTTCAGAGCAGGAGCGCATGACGCCGTGCTCTTCATGCCGCCGCTGCACTACAGTAATACACTCGTATAGTGTATTACTGTAGTGCAGCGGCGGCATGAAGCGCACGGCGTCCTAGCATCCAATGACGCCGTGCGCTCCTGCTGTCAGCAGGAATCCAGCCCGGCATACCGCGGACCGCTCTCGGCCGCGTGCATTCGGCCTAAAGCAAATAGAACTGCTCTGAGCTCTCATGTTCTGGGAGTCCTGACTCCATTGAGCTCCGTACCCCCTGTCGAACCCCCCACCCGCTCGGACTGGCGTCTGTGGTTATCTGCTCTTATAGATTCCAAGAGAGGCCCTGAGACAGATTTGAAGGATCCAGCCGCCAGGTTAAGGATTGTATCACCTGAGGGGTGAGAGGAAGCGGGGCGTCCAATGGGGGTAGTGATCCCTGCCCTTCTTTTAGAATCTGCCATTGAAGTGTTCTGGAGAGAAACTGGGCCCAACTGACAGCGGGTAACGTGGAGGTGACTCTGCCCGATACTGCCAGTCCCTGTCTGATGGTTCGATCTTTTGAGGTTACCAGGGACCGGACGTCTTCTCTTAATCGGGATATCCTGTGCTGAGGAAGGATACAACGGAGGTTTACCGAGTCCAGAGTCAGTCCTAGAAATACACAACTTTGGGAAGGGGTCAGTTTTGACTTCCCCCAGTTTATCTGCCATCTTCGTTTTGTCAAAATTTCTAATACGTCTTGGAGATGAGAGGTTAAAAGGTTTTCCGATTCTGCCGCCACTAGAAGATCGTCCAAATAAGGAATAACCAAGATGTCTCTTTCCCTTATGTGAGCCATCACCTCCGCCATCACCTTTGTAAAGAGTCTGGGGCCCGAGATATTCCAAAGGGAAGTGCTCTGTAGTCTAGATGATGGACTTGGCCTTCCATGGAACCTGACACTCAGATATTTAAAAATCTGCATGAATTGGGATGTGGTAAGAGGCATCTTTTATATCAATGGTGGCCACGACACCGTCTTTGAATAGAAGTTTTGTTACAGACTGTACAGATTCCATTCAGAATTTTTTGTATTTTAGGACCTACCCTTAGGGCTGTTTCACACGAGCGGATGCCGTGCGTGACATCCGCTCCGTGAATGACAGCCAAGACCCGATGCGGACTGCAGAAGCACGGAGCATTAACATGACTGATAACGCTCCGTGCGTCTATGTGACCTCTTTACTACGAAATCCCATTGACAACTTTATCTCGCTGTGATTTTGTAGTAAAGAGGTCACAGAGAGGCACGGAGCGTTATCAGTCATGTTACTGCTTCTGCTGTCTGCATCGGGTCTTGGCTGTCATTCACGGAGCGGATGTCACGCACGGCATCCGCTCGTGTGAAACAGCCCTTATTGTCACCCAGGCAGCCCCCCTGAGGCTAGCATCGTAGCATCTCATGCTCCGATGCGCTCCGCTAAGTCGCGCAGGGCACGGGCTCTTTTGTTTTCAATAACACACTGCCTGAACATCCACGTGTGCGTTCCAAATACTGGATGTTGCGCCGCACAACTTCCAGTTCGTGCGCAGATCACACAGAACAAAAACTCTCCCTCCGCAAGTTGCCCAGGCAGGTGGCGGTTATGCTGGGACTGCCTAGGAACGCCGGCCCGATGATGCATCCAGACTTTGCAGGCGGCTCCTAGTGGAGACCTACGCCGCACCAGGTAACCCCCATCATGAGTGTCTCAGAGGCTCCTGCAGCCTAAATCTAGCTAGCCACAGGACAGGAAACGGCGGTCTAGGGGCCCATGCTCCTCCTCAAGAGCTCTCCACCAAAGTTCCCGTTCCCGGTCCTGGATGGAGGCGGTCTCCCAAGGGTGCTGTCATGGGCGTAAGGGAAATATACCGTCTTCCCACTATTGTTACAGAACGAGGAGTTCTGATCAGCAGGACTGACAGGATGCCATGAGAAAGAAAGCAGGGACACTCGGAGCAGAGACACCGCTACAGCCGTTACCCGGCCAATAAGAACCCCGGCTCGGCCACGACGACAAACCCAAACGATCAGGCTCTGCAGGGAGCGCAGCTGACAAGGCAGCCCCATGATTTAGATGGGATGTTCTGTAAGAAGCTGAGAAAGTATGGCGCACTGGGTTCCCTGCCAAGGAAAGGGTCCAAGCAGCAGCCGCCTGGTCATCGAGACGTCAAACGTCGTCGCCCAACCCAAGACTAAACATAAAGTAACACGTGGACAACAGGCGCCAGGAGAACTACCCAGAATTCCTCATTATGTATAATACATCCAGGGGGTGCCTCATCTATGACAGCGCCCTCCAGAGTCCGCGTCCTGAACAGCAGCAGCACAGCACCTCGCTGTAGAAGGGGGGCTTCACATACATACAGCCGCTCCAACCCTGTTATGGGACACTGTAACCCCACCACAGACAGGCAGGGCCTTCCTGCAGCCCACGGTGTGGGGGGTGCTCATTAAATCCTCAAGGTTAACCCTTTATATGCATCTTACATTTCCACCACAATTGAAAATGCAGGCGGACTGCTGCACACTGAGATCTGGTCACGTACATCGCCCCCTGCTGGCGGAATTAGGAAGAAAGCCAGATATTCTGCCTGCAGCAAAACTTAAGGTCCATGTTGTTCCCAGCGCATTTAATGCAGCCTCTCAGACTATAACACCCATCATTGCACTGTGTCCCTATGAAAGCATGTGACAAACAAAAGGGACAGTTGCAGATCGCCTACATGGGGCGGCAGCATCCCCCATCCCATCTGATCATTTCACAGGTTCAGTCTTTAAATTCTCAGGCGGCAGGACTTTGCCGCTCTCTATTGCCTCCTACTGGAACAATGTGGAAAATAAAACATATATAGTGGTGCGAACCAGTACATAGCAACCAGAAAAGTTCTGAACACAGCTCTGGGAGTGACTAGAGTACAGAAGCAAACTCCAGATACATTTTTGAAAAAAATTGTGCAAAGTTTTTGCAAACTGTATGAATATTTTTCAGAGGAAATGCTAAAAGTTTCTGCTCAAATGCATCAGTAGTGGCTCCTCTCCGGTGGTGCTGACACACGGCGGTGAAAGCTCTGGCATCATCTATACGACGGACCGGTCTTAATAGGTGGAATTATAGCTAGAGGGTCACAAGCAAAATGGCGGCAGACAGAAGGAATATGAATGAGTGGAGCTAGAGGGTTCCTTCATCGTTACAGGTGACGCTATGGCACTATAAATCACAATTCTCAGTAAACCTGTAGGTAACGAGGATTAAGAAAGTGACTTTTTACATAACTGCAAGCTCCCGGACAGTCAGACTACGGCGCACGACGTGGCGCACAACACACGGATCACTTTGGTGCAGAAGCTATAAGCAACAAGTTCACACATCTTTATAAAATCCTTCATGAAACCTTGTAAGTTTGGGGTTGCGGTCGACCCCATGGCGGTCCCTCTTGTGGCTGAGAGTCAATACACACATTCTTGTAGACAACACAGGCATATATCACAATGGAGGAGACACGAGCACCGGGGCACCTCATACTTCAAGGTCCTCACGTTCACATTAATAAAAACAGACGCTAAGCCCGTTTCCCATAAGAGGAAGTTGTTCCTGTGGAGGCCGGCGTACCGCTATATGGTCAGAAGCGGTATGCAGCCCACGCCCACGCCCCCTTCATGACAAACCATCGGGGCCATAAACGTCCAACGGTTGGTCTCGGGATCATACATTTCTACAGAGTTCAAGTTAGACTGGCCATCATAGCCGCCCACTGCATACAGGCGGCCGCAGTTGGCTACTAACGAGACACGACTGCGCCGAGTGTTCATGGGAGTGATGAGGTACCATTGGTCCGCCATGGCGTTGTAAACCTCTGCGACGCTCAAGAAAGCGGACCCGTCGTAACCACCGCAGATGAACATCTTGTTGCCCAGTGAAGCTGCACCATGCCGGCAGCGTTTGTTCAACATGCTTGCCACAGGGTACCACGTAGACGTGTGGTGGTTGTAATACTCCATCTGTGGATGTAACAGAGCAAGATTATAGGCAGTACATATGGGGGGCATAAACCAGGCTCTGAGGGGGCAGGCAGGACACACTGGCGCTCTCTGGGGGTGCTGGGGGGAGCAGAACTCGTAGGCGCTCTCTTTTTGAAGGGGAGGGGGATGCAGGAGTCACAAGCTCGCTCTCTGGGGGGAGCAGAACTCGTAGGCGCTCTCTTTTTGAAGGGGCAGGGGAGGGGGATGCAGGAGTCACAAGCTCTCTCTCTGGGGGGAGCAGAACTCGTAGGCGCTCTCTTTTTGAAGGGGAGGGGGATGCAGGAGTCACAAGCTCGCTCTCTGGGGGGAGCAGAACTCGTAGGCGCTCTCTTTTTGAAGGTGCAGGGGAGGGGGATGCAGGAGTCACAAGCTCTCTCTGGGGGGAGCAGAACTCGTAGGCGCTCTCTTTTTGAAGGGGAGGGGGATGCAGGAGTCACAAGCTCTCTCTCTGCGGGGAGCAGAACTCGTAGGCACTCTCTTCTTGAAGGGGAGGGGGATGCAGGAGTCACAAGCTCTCTCTCTGCGGGGAGCAGAACTCGTAGGCGCTCTCTTTTTGAAGGGGCAGGGGAGGGGGATGCAGGAGTCACAAGCTCTCTCTCTGGGGGGAGCAGAACTCGTAGGCGCTCTCTTTTTGAAGGGGAGGGGGATGCAGGAGTCACAAGCTCTCTCTCTGGGGGGGGGGGGAGCAGAACTCGTAGGCGCGCTCTCTCTTTTTGAAGGGGCAGGTGCAGGAGTCACAAGCTCTCTCTCTGGGGGGGGGGGAGCAGAACTCGTAGGCGCGCTCTCTCTTTTTGAAGGGGCAGGTACAGGAGTCACAAGCTCTCTCTCTGGGGGGGGGGGGGGGAGCAGAACTCGTAGGCACGCGCTCTCTTTTTGAAGGGGCAGGTGCAGGAGTCACAAGCTCTCTCTCTCTGAGGGTGCAGGGGGAAGAATAGGACTCTCCTCCATCCCCCCCCTCCCCCGCAGCTGCACCTCTACCCCTCATAAACCTGACAGCGTGCCCACCATGAGAACTACTTCTATCTGCATTAACGAGCCGCAGGTCAGGTAATGCGGCTGCAGCGACAAGGGGCAGCCGAGGGCAACCCACCGCTGGAGACTGAAACGACCTCACGTGATGTCGGACAGTACTTACTGTGTTGAAGATCTGTAACCCGTCATGTCCTCCCGACACATAAATCCGGCCTTCAAATACCGTTACTCCCGCTGCACTGCGATTGGAGCTCATCGGGGTCACCACGGTCCACCTTAAAAATAGAAGCTGCATATAGTGATCCCGCCCGGGACAACTCGCCACCCACCAGACGGACAGACGGACGCCCACTGTGACAAGACGCATCCTGCTAAGAAAATTATTTGTTTAAAGTGCTTTCTAAGGGTTTTCTGGTTTTAGGTAATCCCTCTCCCTAGATCTCTGCTTTCTGTCAATGAATAGGTCCATTCTTACTCACATCCAGAGGCTGAAAACCTGTCCACACAGCTGAGGGTTTGTATCCTAGACCAGCGTTACCCAACTCCAGTCCTCAGGACCCACCGGCCGGTCAGGATTTGAGAATATCCCATGAATGAATACCTCTTGTAAGTCCTGATGCACGGGCACTAATTATATCACCTGCTGAATACTAAGGAAACCCTGAAAACATGGCCGGTAGGTGGGCCCTGAGGACTGGAGTTGGGGACACTGTCCTAGACCATCTTCTGTGACTCTGATACAGGTTACCTGCACTGATACATTGTAACAAACTATCAGGACAGTGGGAGACTTCTGCTGTGAAACGTATTACACTGGTGAGGGTCAGACCACTGGGACCCCTACTGATAGTAAACATGGGGGATCAGTGTTTGAGCACGACCACTGCTGGAGTTCTACACTCCGTCTCCAGCAGTCCCATACAAATGAACGCAGCAGCAGCAGGGCGCATGCTCGACCACCTCCTCATTCACACAGTGAGGCACAGGACCCCCGTTCTCCCGATCGTATGGGAACAACGGTCAGACTCGTCTCCTATCCGGCAGAGGAGTTGGCTTCTAGGACAACCCCTTTAAGGTCCCATTCACTAGACCGTATTTTTGGTCCACATTCAATCCAGTTTTTGCAGATCAGGTGCGGACACATTCATTTCTACAGGTATGCAAAAAAAGCGAACATCACACAGTGTGTGGTCTGTATCTGTGCGCACGTTTCGCGGACAAGAATAGCCATCGCTATAATGGGTCCGCCCCCAATTTTTTTTTTTTTAACTATTATTAATAATAAATAAACACAACCCATGCAACGCAGACGTCACACAGACATTATCCATATCTTTGTGGATCTGCGTTCTGCCGCTTTGTGCATGAGCCCTAAGGGTGCATTCACACAACAGTTAGACACTTTGCGATCTGCAAAAAACGGATACTGGCCGCGTGCACTCCGTGGAACAGAATGGCCGGCGCCTCATAGAACAGTCCTATTCTTGTCAGTAACACGGAAAATAATAGGACATGTTTTATTTGGTTGATGAACGGTGATGCGGACACGGAACGCACACGGAGTTATTTTTAGTGTTTTGCAGCCCCTTTGAAGTGAATGGTTCCACATACGGACCACATGAGCCCTTCAGCTGGGTTTACGATCTTAATTTACGTAGGAATGAAGGAAACGTTATGTCAGAGGACCCCGTGCGCCCAGTGTCCCCAGCAACAGAGATCCCCTATTAACCCCCCGACTCCCGTGTCTTACTTGTCCGTTTCCGGTGAGTATGTCTCCACAGAGTTCAGCGAGCAGTTGCCGTCGTATCCTCCGCACACGTAGATCTGTCCGTCCAGCACCACCGTGCCCATCGCGCTAGGAGCATAAAACGGAAACATCAGCAATGACGGGATAACAGTGTGTGATGGGTGCAAATCCGGGGGTGCGGGGGTTAACCCCTAGATGCAATCCTCTGACTGTAGCCCACGTGCCAAGTGTTACGGGAGAGCATCAGACCAGCGATGTGCTCCAGCCATAATCACCAGTCAGGAGCCTGGGAAAGCTGGGCGACTACCCATGGGGGGGCCCGGTCTCTACAGGACGCTGGTATCAGGCAGTGACAGGTGGTGCACAGATGTGGGGATGTCTTTTGGCATTGCTGCTTCACAGCTGGGGGAGCGTCTCACTGTGCGCTCCTGCATGTAACTCCGATCACCACAATCAGAGGGGACTCCTCCCTTCAACAGGGTCAGGGGGTTACAGGTGGCACAATGGAGGACTTGGGGCCCCTGGGCAGTCTCCCTGGGATCCTAGAGCAGCCACCGGGGCTTTCCATGCTCTAAGCCTGCTGTGAGGGTGCAGTAAGGTCCCACGCTTGTCCTATGATTATCAGTCAGGGTGCAGGTCTTTGGTGCACCCCCCACCAAAAGGTCTTCACCAATGAGCTGCAGACGGCAGGTAAGTATAGCAGTCTGATGGTCCGGCACTAGGGCCCAGAGGCATGCTGGACCAGCCGATTGCTGGGTGGACTCACCTCCGCTTGCTGTTCATACTCCCCACTTTGGTCCAGGTGTCTGTCTCGGGGTTGTAGACTTCCACAGTGCTCAGCCGCGATTGGCCATCATATCCACCAATGGCGTACAGGAGCCCATTCACCACAGCCACGCCCACCCTGCTCCGAGCCGTCGTCATTGGCTGGCACTTCTCCCAGCGGTTGGCGATCGGGTCAAAGACTTCAACCACGTTCAGAGAATCACCTGCGTAGAAATGCGCTACTCGTCTTACATATGGAACAAGTCTTACATAGGACTGCAGGTGACATTACTACATTATCTGGACTCCGAGTTATCACTGTGTTACCTGCAGTCCTATGTAACACCACAGATAACTCTCTGTGGTGTTACATAGGACTGCAGGTGACATGTAGGACATCATCTGTACTCAGAGAGCTATCACTGTGTTATTACATAGGACTGCAGGTGACATTATCTGGCCTCGGTGTAGCTGCAGGCATCAGAGGATTGTGCCCCCCACCCCCCTCCAGGGAGATATAAACCTCGAGGACCTGGTTTTCTGACTGTGGCTTATGCTTCCAACAGCACAGAGTATTTCAGGACATTCTTTTGTTAGAGAGGTAACTAATATATTTTTGAGATAAATCGGCTGATTTTTCAGATTGCAAGGTACCTGCAGAGTTCAGCCCCCCCACAGCATAAATGAGGCCAGCGATAGAGGTGCAGCACCGGGGGCGGGTCTTGAACGCCAGGAGGTGTGGCCTACGTTCCGGCATCAGGTGGTAATCCTTCGCTTCGTCCACAAGGTCCCTGAAATGCAGAGAGATGACACATACATGGGGACACAGGAGAGGAGGACACGTCCACTGCAGCATCCCCTTACCGGCATTTATGGCAGCAGCGCACCAGGTCGTCCTGCTGCACCCGGTCCGTCAGGAACTGCGGGCGGCACAGGGGCAGCCGGATCTTAGTCAGGAGCTCAGGGAGGAAGACCTCGCGCTGCTCCCGGTCATAGCGCACCCAGGCCAGGGCGGCCTCAAACACCTGCGGGGGGAGACAGACCGAGGTCACAGAGTGGAAGGAGCAGGGTCCCAGCAGCACAGAGGATTTCAGGAGAGGAGTGCGCTGATCTTGTGGTAGGTCACAGGATGAGAGTTACATAGTGGAAGTAGCAGGATCCTCAGCAGCACAGAGGATTTCAGGAGAGCAGTGCGCTGATCTTGTGGGAGGTCACAGGATGAGAGTTACATAGTGGAAGTAGCAGGATCCTCAGCAGCACAGAGGATTTCAGGAGAGCAGTGCACTGATCTTGTGGGAGGTCACAGGATGAGATTAACATAATGGAAGGAGCAGGGTCCCAGCAGCACAGAGTATGTCAGGAGGTGTGTGATCTAGCTGGGAGGCAGTGTCATGACATGAGTATGTTATGGGAACAGTTTGGGAGGGGGGGGGGGGGTTAGGACAAAATAAGGGAGTTTTTTCCTGGCCACTTACCTGCTCCTCCACCTTCACATTCAGCTCATCTCTGGAGACCAGCTCCAGGACCTCATCGAAGGCCAAGGCCAGGAATTCTTCAGACATGGAGACCTCCACAAAATGTTCATGGATGAAGCGGTTAGCGGCATCATACAGCACGGCGCACATCATGGTCTCTGCAAACTGCCGCACCCCCAGGCAATTTTTGGGGTGTAACCTTAGAGGAGAGAGAGGACACCCCAGTATTACAGTTCAGGGGGTCTCTATGGAGCTGGTTGTGGGCATGTCAGGTCACCACAGCTTCTACCCACCGCAGCCCAGTCATCGAGAAGCATTCCCACCAATCTAACCCTAATAAGGAACCCCCTTTACCCTTGGGGTTGGTGCGGCTGTATCACGTACCTCAGGCTCAGGACAATCCCCATCTTCGTGTCTATCGGGGGACACAAACATCATGGGGGGGCGGTCATCCCTGTCTTCACCTCCAGGCGGTACCCCGGGGTATCTAAGCCCACCATGGGCAACTTTGCATAGAGGGTGCAGATCACGAGAGGAGCCACAAAACACGAGGTGCTTAAAGGGGTATTCCAGTTATAGAAAATTATCCCCTATCCACAGAATAGGGGATAACTATCAGATCGGTGGGGGTCCCAACGCTGGGACCCCGTATCCTGTGGAGCCCCTCTGAAATGGATGGAGAAGCTGGTCAGAAAAGTGCGCATTCTATGGAAGCGCCGGCTATCTCAGCACCCCGATACAAGTGAATGGAGTGGCAGAGCGTATTTACGACCGGCTGGTCCCTCCACAGGGGACGGGCCTCCGTTTGTGAATGAAGGGGGTGGTGGGACCGCCATAGATCTGATCGTTACCCCCTATCCTATACTTTCTAAAACCGGAATATCCCATTAAATCCTTATCGCAGGGAAGAGACACTGAAATATAATTGCCTACAGAATTTTTTAATTACGAGTGTGGGTGCAGCTTTGGATGTGACTGGAGAACGTGGCTTTCACACCTCCACTTACCGTTCCTTCAGGAAGGAGCAGCAGGCGTCCTTGATGTTCTGCAGCTGCAGGAAGCTGGCGCCCATCAGGAGGGACTGCACGTTCTGCTGGTCGATGGCCAGGTGCCCGTTATAGGCAAAGTTAATCAGTGCCTCCAGCGCGCTGCGGGAGGAAGAGGCGGGCACTTACTTCTACATGGGGAGCTGCAGTCCTAGGCCAAAGTCCTGAGGCTGCACCACTGAGACAGGAGTGGTGCTGCGATAGAGACTGAGGATGAAAGAGGGGTACGGTGTCTCAGTAGTGCAGCCTCAGGCTTTGGGACCGATTCTTGCTCTGTATCTGTTACTTATCCTTCTTAGAGCTGAGGATTTGTCACATTGTACGTAGCACTCACCTGGGGTCCATTCCCTGCATGACAATCTCGTCCTGCTTGCACTCCATCATGTCGTTGGTGAACATGGCGTGGAAGTAGGGGATGGACGCCGCCAACACGATGCGGTGGGCGCTGAATTTATGTTCCCCGACCTGAGGGAAAAAAACCATCAAAAATATATTATAATATATATATATATATATATATATAATAATATATATATATATATATATATATATATATATATATATATATATATATATATATATATATATATATATATATATATAAAAATCTCAAGTGTTCTACTGCAGTCACAATGCTTTATGATGCATACCTCAAGGCTCTTTCACACGGGCGTCATGTTTTTTGCCCGGATAAGATGCGGGTGCGTTGCGGGAAAATGCGCAATTTTTCCGCGTGAGTGCAAAACATTGTAATGCGTTTTGCACGCACGTGAGAAAAATCGGCATGTTTGGTACCCAAACCGCTTGGGACTGATGTTCTGCAGATTGTATTATTTTCCCTTATAACATGGTTATAAGGGAAAATAATAGCATTCTGAATACAGACTGCATAGTACAATAGCGCTGAAGGGGTTAAAAAAATAAAATAATGTAACTCACCTTAATCCACTTGATCGCGCAGCCGGCTTCTCTTCTGTCTTCTTTGCTGTGCAGGAAAAGGACCTTTGATGATGTCACTGTGCTCATCACATGGTTCATCACCATGGTGAGGGACCATGTGATGTGACGTCACCACAGGTCCTTAGCCGGCAGCTCAACATTACAGAAGACAGAGATCCGCAACTACGCGATCAAGTGGACTCCGAGTTAATTTTTATGTTTTTAACCCCTCCAGCACCATTTTACTTTGCATTTTGTATTCAGAATGCTATTATTTTCCCTTATAACCATTTTATAAGGGAAAATACATATCGGGTCCCCAGCCCGATCGTCACCTAGCAACCATGCATGAAAATCGCACCGCACCCGCGATTTTCACGCGGGCCCATTCACTTCTATGGGGCCTGCGTTGAGTGAAAAGCGCAGAATATAGAGCATGCTGCGATTTTCACGCAACGCACAAGTGATGCATGAAAAATCACCGCTCATGTGCACAGCCCCATAGAAATGAAAGGGTCCAGATTCAGTGCGGGTGCAATGCGTTCACCTCACGCATCGCATCCGGGCGGAATACTCACCCGTGTGAAAGGGGCCCAAGTCTTGCATAACCTGACAGTGAAGGAAGGTGTAGTGTCTAACCGCACGCACACACAGCTCAGCTATACTCCACAAACTGCAGGCTCAGTCTGCACATTACAATCTGCTTTTCATTTGTAATATTGCATTGTTATACTCCAGTCACAACCACAGCAGCATCCACACCACAAGTAATCCAGGAGCAGCCCGAGCAGCATGGCGTCCTGTGCTTATTGTTTTAGTACCATATATGCCAAAATAATGCAAGAGCAGAACTGTGACTGCAGCTTTGGATGCGACTGTAGTATTGGACAATTTAACAGCAGAATAATGACTGCAGCTCTGGATGTAACAGATGTGAACCCGAAGACTTCTCAGCAGTAAATCACTAGCACTGAAGTCATTTGCAGCTTCGTTAAAGCCATGACTTGGAAGGAGATGATGGGAGTTAGTGTCTGTGTGAACTGATCTGACTGCACTCAGAGGGTTAATACGGAGCAGAGGATAAAGGGCAACGTCAGCGGCGTGCCATCATCATGCCAGGAGCCGTCACCCTCCACCCGGTGCCCATCAGGCAGAATTAACACTAATCTGATTAGTGCAAAGAGACAAACTCGCCAAACACAGACAGACGGAGCGAGCGGGAGTCCGATAATCCAGAGCCGAAACAGGGAGGACGGAGCGAGCGGGAGTCCGATAATCCAGAGCCGAAACAGGGAGGACGGGGCGAGCGGGAGTCCGATAATCCAGAGCCGAAACAGGGAGGACGGGGCGAGCGGGAGTCCGATAATCCAGAGCCGAAACAGGGCAGGCGGAGCCCGATAATCCAGAGCCAAAACAGGGCAGGCGGAGCCCGATAATCCAGAGCCAAAACAGGGCAGGCGGAGCCCGATAATCCAGAGCCAAAACAGGGCAGGCAGAGCCCGATAATCCAGAGCCAAAACAGGGCAGGCAGAGCCCGATAATCCAGAGCCAAAACAGGGCAGGCGGAGCCCCGATAATCCAGAGCCAAAACAGGACAGACGGGACGAGCGGGAGTCCGATAATCCAGAGCCGAAACAGGGAGGACGGAGCGAGCGGGAGTCCGATAATCCAGAGCCGAAACAGGGAGGACAGAGCGAGCGGGAGTCCGATAATCCAGAGCCGAACAGGGAGGACGGAGCGAGCGGAGTCCGATAATCCAGAGCCGAAACAGGGAGGACGGAGCGAGCGGGAGTCCGATAATCCAGAGCCGAAACAGGGAGGACGGAGCGAGCGGGAGTCCGATAATCCAGAGCCGAAACAGGGAGGACGGAGCGAGCGGGAGTCCGATAATCCAGAGCCGAAACAGGGAGGACGGAGCGAGCGGGAGTCCGATAATCCCATCTACAGTAAACTCAGGTCCAGACCCCTGCACCTGTATGACATATAATACTCTCCACTGATGGGACCTTGTAGGTTCGACATCAGGATTACTTTCTGAATTAGCAAATGTCTGATTAAAGGAATTTCACATCCTCTGTCGCCCCGTTTCTGGCGACTCCCCCGATTGCAGAGCGATCAGGTATTACCCTGTTAATCTGGGGTAGCACTCAATCACTGCATGTGGGGTCACCTGGGATTTGGTGTCCACTAGACCGTGACCTCAACCTCGCCACCAGCTGAGGAGTCAGGACAGCGGAGGGGTGAGCGGAGGCCAGGGGGACATTATACAGGGCGGCACAGACGCAGGAGGAGCAGGATTTGTTGCAGATCTCAGGGTAAGAGGCTCACACGAGAAGATAAACCTCCGGCTCATTAATCAACACCGCAGGACCTCACCTCACTGTACACCCTGATGAGATGCTCTGCGAGGCAGGAGGAAATGCATCAGTTCACATAGACCACGTTTCCTCCAGTGCCAGTCCTCACTGCAGTCCTGGCATTCTATGCACAAAGGCCAGGATGACCAGTTCATTAGTCTCCACCCAGATAGTGGAACAAGAGAATTGTTAGTGGATGAACTGTCACAAAACCTTTAGCTGTGAGCTGGACTGAGCTGACAGCAAGCAGAGATACATGAATAGGAACAGAGACAGAGTTCAGAAAAAATACCCAGTAACCATACCAGAAAGCCAATATACAGCCAAGATACTCCAGAGCTGCACTCACTATTCTGCTGGTGCAGTCACTGTGTACATACATTACTTATCCTGTACTGATCCTGAGTTACATCCTGTTATATAATCCAGAGCTGCACTCACTATTCTGCTGGTGCAGTCACTGTGTAAATACATTACTTATCCTGTACTGACCCTGAGTTACATCCTGTATTATACCCCAGAGCTGCACTCACTATTCTGCTGGTGCAGTCACTGTGTACATACATTACTTATCCTGTACTGATCCTGAGTTACATCCTGTATTATACTCCAGAGCTGCACTCACTATTCTGCTGGTGCAGTCACACTGTACATACATTACTTATCCTGTACCGATCCTGAGTTACATCCTGTATTATACTCCAGAGCTGCACTCACTATTCTGCTGGTGCAGTCACTGTGTACATACATTACTTATCCTGTACTGATCCTGAGTTACATCCTGTATTATACTCCAGAGCTGCACTCACTATTCTGCTGGTGCAGTCACTGTGTACATACATTACTTATCCTGTACTGATCCTGAGTTACATCCTGTATTATACTCCAGAGCTGCACTCACTATTCTGCTGGTGCAGTCACTGTGTACATACATTACTTATCCTCTACTGATCCTGAGTTACATCCTGTATTATACTCCAGAGCTGCACTCACTATTCTGCTGGTGCAGTCACAGTCAGTCTGCTGGAAGCTCTTGCCTACATTCAGAGCCTGATACCCATCCTGACTGAACACTTCTCACAGCTGAGGTTTGTTACAATTGTATCCAATCAAAACAATCTTCTTAGGCTACTTTCACACTAGCGTTCGGGGCTCCGCTTGTGAGTTCCGTTTGAAGGCTCTCACAAGCGGCCCCGAACGGATCCGTCCAGCCCTAATGCATTCTGAGTAGATGCGGATCCGCTCAGAATGCATCAGTCTGGCAGCGTCTGTCCTCCGCTCCGCTCAGCAGACGGACACCTGAACGCCGCTGGCCGTGCGGAGGCAAAAGGATCCGTCCAGACTTACAATGGAAGTCAATGGGGACGGATCCGTTTGAAGATGACACAATATGGCTCAATTTTCAAACGGATCCGTCCCCCATTGACTTTCAATGTAAAGTCTGGACGGATCCGTCTGAATAACTTTCACACTTAGAATTTTTTCGGAACTATAATGCAGACGGATCCGCTCTGAACGCAAGTGTGAAAGTGGCCTAAGATACATTGTAACTAGGGATGAAACATCAGAAGTCCATTGACATAACACTTGGTCTGAATACTGTAGGGAGCGAGTTCTCTGTACAGGATTAGAACGTATTGGCTCCTGTGAGCCAAAGTCATTACTCTGCGATAACTTCATAAATCAATTTCTACTGTAAAAAAAACATTTGTCCCATCGGAGCCAATACAGGTACAGGAGGGGTGCGGCATTGGGGGCGGGGGGGGACAGGAGGGGTTCGGCATTGGGGGCGTGGGGGGACAGGAGGGGTGCGGCATTGGGGGGGGGGGGGGGGGACAGGTACAGGAGGGGTGCGGCATTGGGGGGGGGGGGGGGGGGGGGAACAGGTACAGGAGGGTGTGCGGCATTGGGGGGGTTGACAGGTACAGGAGGGTTGCGGCTTGGGGCGGGGTGGACAGGTCCGGAGGGATGCGGCCAGTTGGGTGGACAGGTACAGGAGGGTGCGGCATTAGGGGGGGGTGGGACAGGTACAGGAGGGGTGCGGCATTAGGGTGGGGGACAGGTACAGGAGGGGTGCGGCATTAGGGGGGGGGGGAACAGGTACAGGAGGGGTGCGGCCTTGGGGGGGGGACAGGTACAGGAGGGTTGCGGCATTGGGGCGGGGGGGGGACAGGTACAGGAGGGTATGCGGCATTTGGGGGGACAGATAAACATTGGGTGTACAGGTACCGGTACTGGAGGGTGCGGCATTTAGGGGGTGGGGGGGGACAGGTACAGGAGGGGTGCGGCATTAGGGGGTGGGACAGGTACAGGAGGTGTGCGGCATTATGGGGTGGGGACAGGTACAGGAGGGGTGCGGCATTATGGGGGGGGGGACCAGGTACAGGAGGGTGCTGCATTAGGGGGGGTTGGGACAGGTACCGGAGGGGTGGGACAGGTACAGGAGGGGTTCGGCCTGGGGGGGGACAGGTACAGGAGGGGTGCGGCATTAGGGGGGGGGGACGGTACAGGAGGGGTGCGGCATTAGGGGGGGTGGGACAGGTACAGGAGGGGTGCGGCATTGGGGGGGGGGACAGGTACAGGAGGGTGCGGCATTGGGGGGGGACAGGTACAGGAGGGTGCGGCATTAGGGGGGGGGACAGGTACAGGAGGGTGCGGCATTAGGGGGGGGTGGGACAGGTACAGGAGGGGTGCGGCATTGGGGGGGGGGGGACAGGTACAGGAGGGGTGCGGCATTAGGGGGGGGACAGGTACGGAGGGGTGCGGCATTAGGGGGGGGGACAGGTACAGGGGGTGCGGCATTAGGGGGGGGGACAGGTACAGGAGGGTGCGGCATTGGGGGGGGGGACAGGTACAGGAGGGTGCAGCATTGGGGGGGGCAGGTACAGGAGGGGTGCAGCATTGGGGGGGGGGGACAGGTACAGGAGGGGTGCAGCTGGGGGGGACATACAGGAGGGGTGCAGCATGGGGGGGACAGATACAGGAGGGGTGCAGCATTGGGGGGGGGGGGACAGGTACAGGAGGGGTGCAGCATTGGGGGGGGGGACAGGTACAGGAGGGGGGTGCAGCATTGGGGGGGACAGGTACAGGAGGGGTGCAGCAGGGGGGGGGGGACAGGTACAGGAGGGGGCAGCATTGGGGGGGGACAGGTACAGGAGGGGTGCGGCATTAGGGGGTGGGACAGGTACAGGAGGGGTGCGGCATTAGGGGGGGGGACAGGTACAGGAGGGGTGCGGCATTGGGTGGGGGGCGGACAGGTACAGGAGGGGTGCGGCATTGAGGTGGGGGGTACAAGAGGGATTAGATATGGGGGGGGAGTCATGTACAGGAGACTTCTAGTAGTTGGGGGAGGGGGCTGTACCTTCAGGGTGACGTCACACAGCTTCCCCTGCCGGCGGATCTCCTCCATCACCCCGTAGCCCCGGTTCGGGAGGTCGCCCACCGTGACATGGACCAGGTCTTCCAGGTCCTCTAACTCGTCCACCATCTTGTGACCCGGCGGGAAACGATCTGACACCGCTCACCCTGTGACCCTACTTGGCTCCGCCCGCATGCAATGTTCCCGCCCCTTAGGCTGAACCGCTGACGTCACTTCCGATGACAGAGAATCGCTAGT